>NW_015631723.1:382946-397604 GCF_001515625.1 Sinocyclocheilus rhinocerous
AGGGGCTTAGATGGCAAGGAGGGAGTCTTAAGAGAGGATGTCTCACCCATAGAGAGATAGCTAGCCAGCGTCTCTTCTACAGGGGGCATCTTCTCATAGCCGCTTTCGCGCATCCCCTCGATGTTGGTATAACTCGTATGTTGGAACCGATGGATGCGTGAGGAAAATGGCCTCAATCTCTGTATGGAGATCAGGAAGAAAAGGAAGGCTTACCTGAGCTGGAGGTCTATGGTCAGAAAGATAACGCTCATCGAGACAACCTCGCGACGTCACTTTCTTGGCCCGCTTCCACGGCATTTTGAATGTATGCTTCAGACACAGGTCACGACGAGGCGTTACCCATAGCGACCCCTAGAGGGCGCAGTTCAAAGTTCCCTTGAAAGGGAAATAAGTAGTGCTACATTTGCATTCTAGGTACTCCTATTAACCTGCAGTATATAGAAACTCACTAATAGCAATTTTAGGACTGAGATAGACTAATTATAAAGAATTGCAAATTAATTACTAGTTAAAACATTAACATATTTCTGAAATGTGAGCATTTGTAACAGATGATGAGGCCCAATTGCTGACAGACATTAATATTGTCACATTCAACATGAACACACATGTAAAATATAGCATACTTTAACACTAAGAAAAAAAATAAAATAAAATAAAATAAGACCTGGCTGTGAATTGTAAACGGTGATATAGATAGTCTGTTGTTTGAAATTCAGTTTTATTTTCATTATAAATCCATGGTACCATATTGTTTTCATGGTTTTAAATTTCAATAGATAATGTCCATTGTGTCACAACCATTCTGAAACAGGTTTATGAAAGCTTGTACCCAGGTATTTCAATAAACTGTTAATCACAGATAGTAGTTGTATCTGAATTCTGAATAACACAGTGTTTCAGGTATGATGATATTAAAGGGGTAGTTCACCCAAAAATGAAAATTTGCTGTTAATTTACTCACCATCAGGCCATTCAAGATGCATGACTTTTTTTTCTTTAGGAGAACAGTAAATAATATTTTTAGCTGAAACCATGGTCCTTGGTGATTCAGAAAAAGTCCACAGCTAACGTTACTTTGAGAGTCAAAAAAAAAAAGCATATACAGGCAACACAAAATACCCATGGCTCCTAAAGATATACTGTATTTAGGTCTTAAGAAGTGCAACGATCGGTATGTGCAGGAAACCAAACATTAATTCCAACATTATTACCTGTAATCTATAACCTCAGGCAAACGGTCCTGAGTGTGTTCACGAGAGTCTGGAGTGCAAGCTTTCATTTGCATAATGATGTGTGCAAGGGAGCAAACTCACATGTGAGCTGACGCTGTGTTGGATGGCCTGACGGTGAGAAAACTGACAGCAAATTTTCTTTTTTCGGTGAACCCACCCTTTAAATGCTCAGTATCACCCAAGATGTAAGATATAAATATTGGCAATCACCAGAGATGGGCATAAATACATGAAAATGTATTTAAAATAAAAATGCAAAATACTGTGTGGAAAAATATATTTAAATACAAATACAGTATTTTGTATTTTGAAAAAACACAAAATACATGTGAAATTGTCCATCCAATGTAGGCATCCCTATAGGCCAAAAAACAAAAAAAAATTAGATTTGTACAACTGCTTAGTAACTTACATTTCCGTTGTTCATACCTATTCCCTTCCCCTGCCCTGTAGGAAATACAAAACTACAAAGCAAAAAAAAAAAAAAAAGTTTATATATTTTTATGTAAAGTTTATTTTATTGTATATAAAATTTATTCATATTGGAAAGTTTATCTAAAATAGTAATACAATACTATAATTATTCCAGATGATAATAATAGAATAACAGAATTCATTTAAATATTATTTAACTCTATTTGATGAAAGTTTTTTTTTTTGATGAACAATTTTATTTTTATTTTTTTTGTGGTGTACCATTCATTAGTGTTTGTGTCAGTAGGCTATTGTAATCATTAATCAGTATTGTTCAATTTAGTGTTATACATATGTTATAATTTTCATATGTTGTTCTAATGTCACTCACAAGTCATAATCTCACGTTTACTGGGTTTTACATTATTCGATTCTTTTGTGTGGGTTTATGTACTGTACTTTCACATTTTTACATGTGTCCTCCAAAATGACCCACAACCTTATCGGTTCATGTGAAGGAATCCACGTATTCATAAATTTCTCATAAAATGATTATTTGACAAATTACTTCCTCTCACCACTGCTTTCTGATGGTTTGGAGAGCAATTACTCAGAGTTGCCCCCCTGTTGTTTCACAGAATTATACAAGGGCGAGCAAGTGTTAAAAGTGTCAAGCAAGTGCCAAAAAAGTCCCGTCCATTTAGGGAGTGCGCGCAGTCTGCAGGTTAGTGTTGTAGTGGCAGGCAAATTATAAACAAGGCTTCAACTGCACAAACCACTTCCACTACAAGAAAAAGCGGCAGCTGCACTGTGATTCCACCGCTTGCCACGTCCCGTGTGAAAGGACCTTTAACCTGTTAACCTGCACCTGGACGCCGGCGCACTGAACGCTCTTTGTTTGCATGTGTCAATGTTTACAAATAGATTAAATGAAAAGGGACATAATTATTCTTGACAAACTATTCAAAAGTGTAAGCCTACTTGTCGACGTTCCACTCCATCTTGGAGCGGAATAACTCGAGGGAGAAGAATTGTTGAATAAATTGTTATTTTTGTTTTCTTTGCGCTCAAAAAAGTATTTTCGTAGCTTCGCAAAACTGAAGTTGAGCCACTGATGTCACATGGACTGTTTTACCGATGTCCTTACTACGTTTCTGGACGTGGGAACATTACAGTTGCATTGCTGTCTATGCAGGGTCTGAGAGCTCTCACATTTCATCAAAAATATAATTTGTGTTCCGAAGACGAACAAAGGTCTTACAGGTTTTGGAACAACATGAGGGTGAGTAATTAATGACATAATTTAAATTTTTGGGTGAACTATCCCTTTAAAAGACAAATATTTACTTGTACTGTGACGGTCTGTAAGAGGCGAAGACTCAAGTGCAGGCAGATGGGATGTCTTTATTTATAACTCACAAAAATAAACAAAAAACACAACTGAAACCACCCCGAAGGGGAAAAAGTCAGCGTAACATAAATGCTCACCACGAGACATAAACTGAGCACAGGGCAGCCACACATCAAAGGCATGAACCAATACCTATGTGAGACAAACGAGCCCAGAACAGAAAACACAGGGAGCTTATAAGGAAGAGGCAATCAGGTAAACAGCTGGGACAAATTAATCAATGAATCGGGTAATGAGAGAACAGGTGAGTGGAGTGAAGGTAAAGGAGTCCGGGAGGATGGGAAATGGTGACCTCTGGTGGTGAGAGGGAGAAACACCAGACCCAGACCCCTGACGTGTACCTTATGTGTACCTTTATTTTGTACACACTGAGTGTGTCAATGTGATGAAAGCCTATCATAGTTTTGATGCTTATTTCTTTAGGGGAAAAGTCTGGAATATTTTATTATTCCCATTACAATTAATGAAGCTGTTAACACTGCAAGGGACTTATGTAGCTTTATTCAGCCTGGTCTCATTGTTTATACGTAGGTATTAGTATGTATAGTTTACAAGCAAAAAAAAAATGTTTTGTAAATTTTTATTGATGCTGAAACATACTATTTGGATATTAGTATCAATGCGATTTTATAATTTTATCGGTGAGCGATTTAGATTTTTAGACACCTTAACTTACCCCGAAACCTAACCATTTTATAGCGAATATAAAAATATATAAAACATAATTGACTGAAATAAGAAAGGAAATTACCATTTTGGTAACAATATAGCATTAAAAGTATATTTTTATAGTTGCTAATCCCACTCCTACCTCAAACCTAACCATAACTATTTCTTAAAAATATAAACAGTATAAAGAAAAAACATGACAGAAAGATAAGTGCAATCACAAGAATTGTATTTATTGCAAAAATGTCAACAGCAGCACGAAAAGTAATCCAAATGATGAGGCGTTTTGCAGTCGCAGTCTTCTCTGGTGGAATACGGTAAATTTGTGTGAGGTGCAGAGCATATTTTAAATTGTTAATCTCTGAAAATATTATGCAGATTATTGTCCCGATCCACTCGGCATGCATTTCTCATTAAAACACACCTCACCAGAAACACGGTAAGTATCAATCTGTGACAAAGCAGGCGAGGGCCAATGAGCGTTCAATTTTCCTGCTGTCACAGTATATCAGAGAAAACGACTTTGTGTCCCACGGCAAACAAATTAAACATTACATGATAAGTAATGATTAAACGATTGCAGAAATGTTATTCATTTTGAGGGTTTAAAGTGTAGTCTTGTTGAACTTTGTGTATTCTTTGAAACGGGTTGGCAGCAGAAATCAAACAGAACAGAACAAAATGTTATCATTTCATATTAAGTAAATGAGTAAACAATTTAATAATGCAATTGAAAACATAATTCCACTGATATGACAACTGAATACAATACAACATAAAAGGTTGATGCCGCAATTTCAATATCCATAAGGATTCATTATGGTGTGTTCACACCAGACGCGAAGCGAATATGCGCATCGCGTCACTCGCTCTAGATTACTCGCGGGATGTTTTTCGTGTCACTCGCGCGAATAAAAACAGCGCGATCAACCATGGTTGAGATAGCTACAATCGCTGTTTTGTACCTGTTGTCAAAAAGTCCCAAATACAATGGAAAGCCAAACGCCGACGTGTCTGGGTTCACAACACCATCCAGAGGAGGATGAATAACATTAGGATCCTGTATTAATGTGTGTGTTACATTTTACTACTGTATACACTGATATTACTATTATTTTTATTATTGATAGCAGCATCTCTGTAGCCATGCTAATAAAATACAACTACCACTACAACTGATTTTAATTGTTTTCTATGCTCCAGACCTATATAATAACAGACGGCTGCAATAATGCTCTCTTCTATTGTCTGATTCAACCAGATGTGCCAATAAGATCTTTGCTGATTGGCTTGCGCGAGAACGCGTCAGGCGAATTTTCCGCTCAAGTTGAAATTTTTGAACTTGCGCGAAAGACGCGATTGAGGCGAATATCTCGCGTTCGCGGCAAACGCGTCGCGCATTTCGCGTCATTCGCGTCGCCTGGCGCGAATTCGCCTCTATTCGCGTCTTTGCATTGACTTTGTATGTAATCTACTCGCGCGAATAATTAAATTCGCGTTTGGTGTGAACACACTGTAAGTCTGTAAAGTTGTTCATACGTAAATAATTTACATTTTAGGTTTTGTCACTATGTCAGTATTCTACATTAAAATGCTGTAAATATGTCAGTATTGTACGTTTAGATGCTCTAAAAATGTCAGTAGTATGTCATTAGTAGTATCAGTAGTACGTTTTAGTGTCTGTAAAAACACAAGTAAATATATGTTTTGTTGAACCACATTTTACCTAAAATACATACAAATTCTCACGAGATCACGTTGCTTTATCCATTATAATGAGAGGGATCTAAAGTGTACTTTTAAAACCTGTGAATAAATATGTTGACTTATAGCCAGCTAAACGAAATTCTGTTCATGTAACAGAAATGGAATGATTTTTTTACATGTCCTACAATTGTTACTGTACACACATAGCCATCTTCAGTGCTACAGTTAATGCGTCCATTTGTTGTTTCATTTTCAGAAATCTACAGACATTATTTGTTTTGTTAGATCCAGGCATTCAGGGAGCATCTAGCCACAGATGACATGGTCCAAATTTCAATGCTGATATTTGATGATAATTATATTAATATTGCTGCTACAAGTCTATAAATGAAGTGCCTCCCGCTGTTGTTTTGAATGAGTTTGACAACTAACTGCAAATGTTCCAAATATGTCACTTCCCAAACCAATGACTGTCATTGTGAAATGGTTTAGCTTGCAAAGATGATGTTGCATTGCAATCATTGCATTGCGTTGCACATCATTACTTCAGTAAATGCAAATCAGATTTTTTCTTTTACTGTCTATCATTATTTATACTTTCATTCATGCACTTCATAAATCTGTGTCTTTCTACATTTGATCGCTGTTAGATTCTCATCAAACCTTTCAGTGATTCTTCTTGGATTCTGCTTTAATCCAAGGGAATAATATTTATTAAGACATATATTATGTCATATATCTTCAGCGTATATTTACTCTTAATTGTGATACAAAAGTCCTTTGCTTTAAATCAGATACCTGATCGCCCATAAATTATTTAGTTGTTGTTGTTTTTTCCTGCCCTATTCTTGTCAGTGTTTTGCCCTGACACTCTGGTTGTCTTGTGTTTAGTTTCTTGTGTTTATGTTGTCTTGTCAGCACATGGCCTAATTGATTGTTTTTCTCAGCCATGTGCTTATTTAGCCCCTCCTCCTGGTTTCCTCATTACCACACCCTCTTGTTAGCCCTCATTGAGTCCTTGTTAGTGTAATTGCTCTCACCTGTTCCTCGTGTGTTTTTCCCCCTATTTATAGTGCCCCTTGCCCTATTGTTTTTGCTGGTTCGTGGTCATTCTTTACCTCACTGTGTTTGTCTCTGTCTGTGGATGTGGCTGATTATGTGTTCCTGTCTCCCTGTCTGTTTGCTCTTGTGCTGTAGTCTTGTATCTTGTAATTCTATGTTCTTGTCTTGCTCCTTGTTTTTGGATGTGGTCTGTTTTTGTCTTTTTGTTTGTATTTTAGTGTTCAGTATTTAGTTCTCTTAGTCCTGATCTTTTGTTTTCATTTTTTGGTTGGTATTTTAGTTGTGTGTTGGTTAATTAAATTTTTTTTAAACAAAACTACAGTCTTTAATAAACAATCCAAAAGGGAAACAAGGCAGGGCGAGACTCACATGAAGCACAACTTCAATGTATAATTCTGGACAAGGCAAACTTAGAAACACAGGGCTTAGAAACACATGAAACGCAATCAGGGAGAAAAGAAACAGGTGAGGAGTAATGAAGGATAATTAATAGAACACAGCAGAGACAAATAAACAATCAGGACAGGAACTGGAAGGAAACCAAATAAGGGCATACAGAAGCAGGAACAGAGGGAAAACAAGACAAAAACAGACCACATCCAAAAACAAGGAGCAAGACAAGAACATAGAATTACAAGAGACAAGACTAGAGCACAAGATCAAACAGACAGGAACACATAATCAGCCACATCCACAGACAGAGACAAACACAGTGAGGGAAAGAATGACCACGAACCAGCAAAGACAATAGGGCAAGGGGCACTATAAATAGGGAGGAAAACACACGAGGAACAGGTGAGAGCAATTACACTAACAAGGACTCAATGAGGGCTAACAAGAGGGTGTGGTAATGAGGAAACCAGGAGGAGGGGCTAAAGAAGCACATGGCTGAGAAAAACAATCAACTAGGCCATGTGCTGACAAGACAACATAGACACAAGAAACAAAACACAAGACAATAAGAGTGTCAGGGCAAAATTGTCAAGAATTGCCCTGACAATTCTCTGGTGTGTATGTTGACTTGTAACAAAACATATCTATATTGTTTCTTGCTGTGTAATTCTTCTGTTGTGTACTGTCAATAAATGGACAGATTGTATTTATGTATTTATAACTCTACTTTTATTAAAGTGGGGTAGAGAAGAAAAAAAAAACAATGAGGGCATTTGGGCTGATCAACATCCCTGACTTCCTGAGAAAATGATTAAAGGGGCTTGCATGTCATGGTTGCATGGACAACCAGTTTTTTCCATCCTAATTAAACGCCACCTGCTTGGAGTGAACTGTGTGAGGGTTCCCTTTATACTGCTTACTAATAATTAACTTAAGTTCCTGGTTTTAATTAAAGATCAGGGATTCACTGATGGTTAAGGCCAATCATCACAGTGACAATACCCAATGTTTCTAACTGCAGTGGCTTAGAATAGGCATTCAGTTAGATGTCCAGGGAATACAGTGGGCTGTATTAATGAAGGAAGCAAGGCAGGCAATATCTGGAAATCAGAACAGGAAACTGTACAAACGGAAAGGCAGCGGTTATCAAAGTAAAGCAGGTGTCACAAGACGATACTACTATAGTGTCTATATGAGAGGTTTGAGTAAGAGGTAGTATCTGACAGGAGATTTATAGCCTCTTCATTCAAGGCCATTAAATGATTATTTGATATTTGAGTGGCTGCTCAAACATCTTCAATCTGAATGGCTGATGGAGCGAATGTACCATTCTTGTGATGAAATGTTTGCAAAATATTTGCAGTTTCTCCCATTGTTATACTTTTTTTTTCTATTATACAGCTGCCACAACTGTTGGCATTTGTAAATGAATGAATGAATGAATGAACAAATGAATGATGATGATAATAATAATAATAATAATAATAATAATAATAATAATAACAATAAAACAGGATCCCCATATCTTGTTTTATGTAATGTTGCTCCTAAGATCTGCTTCTCAAAATACCTACACCTTTAAAGCCTCTTTCCTGGTGAACATTTCTCTTTGATAGATTATCTTTGATATCTTTGATTCATTGACTCCTAGTGAAGCCTATAAGCTGGGCATCCAAGGAATCTTATAGATTCATAAAGATGAAAATGCAACACCTACAATGTGAACATGCTGTGTGATATTATATACAGTTTTATTTGCAAGAATATTGAAACGTACCAAACATGATATGTATTATGTATAGTTTATATATATATATATATATAGACCTGAAAGACTAGTTATTAAAGTAGTATTATTTGGACCTGAACAGCTTCTGCTCCCACTAGCCTTGCGGTCTAAGGATCCTATATATCATTGCCCAGAGAGCATTTGTATAAAATGAACATACTTATGTGGCCTATATTTTTGTCTCACCCTCTTTTTCTATGCACTCAATCCTTTTTTTCTTAGACATATCCATTAGCCTGCTGTCATTGGTGGTGACTGCTTGTGGCTTGGCCCTATTTGGCGTCTCTCTCTTCGTTTCATGGAAACTGTGCTGGATTCCATGGCGCGAACGAGGCCTCTCTCCAGGCACCAAAGAGTGTCATCCCGACCCCCCTCATCCTCATCCTCCTCCTCCACCCCTTCAACCTCAGCCCATCTATACCGAGGTGGACGCCACCCTCGACTGCCGGAGTAATGCCCGAAGTTCAGTGGTAAAAGAGACTACTGTGCCGCCCACTCCGGTCTCTCCAGTGGCTCCAGGATCTCCTCCTGCAGTGCCAGTGCCTGAGGCAGCCCTCAAAATAAGCCACACTTCACCTGATATTCCGCTGGAGGTGGAGTCTAAAACTCAAGAGAATGGTGTCCATGGCAACTCATGCATGCAGAGGCAAATCACGGATCACTCCTCGACCTGTGTTAGGTAAGTCAGCCTTCTATAATTACTTTAATATATTCTGATAAAATGTCAGTCTCTCAACAATACGACTGGCTGAGAGGTCAAGTTGATGTCTAATCAGCGTGTATCACTAAGTGCCTCTGCAGTACAGGACACTGACCTCATAAAGATGCAGTTTTAATTTTAAAGTTGGACAATTTTAAGGCCATAGGCTTGCAGTGTTTTCTTGCACATTTAAAAATTACAGCATAAAATGTCAAGACAATTCCTGGATAAGGAAGATATCCATTCTTTTGAAACAACCTACAGATGTTTATCATTAACTATATTACTTAAAAGAAGAATACTTCATCTAATTTTTAATATTAAAAATTGTAACTAGTTCCTTAACATTTTTGTCTCTTATAATATTGCTTTTGTTGCCATCTTGTTAACAAATTAAAGGGATAGTTCACCTAAAATGAAAATTATGTCATCATTTACTCACCCTCCACTTGTTCCAAACCTGTATGCGTTTCTTTATTCTGAAACACAAAAGAAGATGTTTTGAAGAATGTTGGTAACCAAACAGTTGACAGTAGGCATTAACTTCCATAGTATTGTTTTCTAAAAACTGTTTCTTAAAATTCTTTAAAAAAAAAAAAAATCTTCCTTTATTTTCAATAGCTGTAGGACAAAACTTGAGGGTGTGTAAATAATTACAACATTTTATTTTTGGTGTGAACCGTCCCTTTAAGCCACAATGAGGTTGTGTGGTAAAGGGAATATGGCCACGAGTAAGTGTGTTCCTAGGCACAACGTGAGTTAATCCCTTTTTAAGTGGTAAAGTGACACTATAAAACAGATTTCAATTCTGGTTCTGATCGGTCAGTGGATTATTTTGCTTCATCACTAATTTGGCAATTTTTTATGATGGTGTATCAAAGGCTTGACTGAAAGTATTTATTTGGTATTAGATATTTCATTTATTTATTTTACTCATATCCAGTATTATTGTCTTTAACTCCCACTATATGTCATCAGACAAAGTTCAATTCGCCGTCAGATGAACCAGTCGAACCCTGACTTCACAGTAACCCAGTTCCAGAGGCAGGACTCTCTGACTGGCATGAGTCTGGGCCAGCTAAAACCAGAACTCTACAAACAACGATCCCTAGATGTCGAAGACAACCAAAGCAGTCAAGTGGGCAGCTGTGGACGCCTCCACTTTATTCTTAAATATGACTGTGACCTGGAGCAGCTCATTGTCAAGATTCACCGAGCCCAAGACCTCCCTGCCAAGGACTTTTCCGGAACCTCTGACCCATATGTAAAAATCTACCTTCTTCCAGACCGCAAAACCAAGCACCAGACCAAGGTGCATCGTAAGACTTTAAACCCTGTATTTGATGAGGTCTTCCTCTTCCCTGTGGCGTATGCGGACCTGCCCACAAGGAAGCTGCACTTCAGCGTCTACGATTTTGATCGTTTTTCACGCCACGATATTATTGGGCAGGTGGTGGTTGACAATTTTCTGGATCTAGTAGACTTTCCTAGGGAGACGAAACTCTGCAGGGATATCCAGTATGTGTGCTCGGTGAGTAGATTTTTCATGTTTCTGTTAAAAGGTAAATTCTTACAGATAAGCATAAATCTGAACGCAAATAGACCTCAAAACATTTAAGAGTCAATTGAGAGATTCAGAGAATTCGTGTGACCAACTTGAATGTGAGCAAAATCTGCATGGGGGAACTTTTTCACCCGTCACATGAAACTCCCAATCATACTGATTCCTATTAAAATAAATATAATTCTGCCCTGAAATTTCACAGAGCAATGGTAAATGTGACCGTGACTCTTTTGGACATGACCCACATCTTTTTGATGTATTATGTTGTTGTGCCACACACTTCCTACTCATTCCATGGCCGAAATTTGGATCACTGTTCTTACATTCAGTCCACTGATGCAAAATCTCAAATTTCATATTACCCTCAATGGGTTTGGCTACACATTATCCTACTTATAAAGTAGGATATAGGATAGTATAACTACTGAGAAAGTAATTAAATGTAAGTACCAGAAATATTGATGAGTTGAAATTATTTCATTATGTGAGAAGAAAGAAAGTATGGAGAGATACAGGAGACATGAAAATCTATAGCTACAATATGTAGGAAATCAGTTTCAGAGGGTCATCTAATAAAAAAATAAATAAATCCAAAGCACTCACAACTTTGCACATTTAGTATGTCTTATTTACCACACAGTTGAGACAGACCACTGGTATTACAATTAATGGGTGAAATTGGAAAGGGCAATATGATGACTTTAGTGAAGTAAATTCCTCATTCTATATAAAAGAGCTAGTAAGTCACTCTCACTGCCTAATCTTTATGGTAGTTTTTGCTGTTAGATGACAGCGTAGCTGCAGCTGCTGTTAAAAACTCCAGATACCATAGAAACAACCATAAAATGGTTAGTGTTGTCAGAATTTGTGCAGCATTTTCTGTACTGCACAAACACATTATCTGGACCAACCAGAAAAAATATATATATAATTTGAAATATGTTATTGAAATGTGAGTTAAACAAGTCGTTTTTGAGATTTTGCCATTTTCATTCGGTATCACTTTATGTTCCGTCATTAATGAATAACTTCACAGGAACAAATGAGTAATACTATTAGATACTCTGATTAACCATTTTGTAAGTAATAGCACAAACTTAAATGCAGTCGTTTACAATTAGCTAATAAATAAATGTGTTATGCCTCAAGGAGAACTACTAATAAGAACTTTATAAATGCAGTTCCCCTTCAGGAACTCGAGCTGCGTTGGAAAACGCTATGGGAACGCCTTTCAGCGTAACCACGCTCTGAATCACATGGGTAATCAGTCCAATGGAAGGGTGAGACGTCATAGGCAGATGACGTAGCGACCAGGAAGCTGTAAAAGCACGTGAGCTGGAACCGGCGTCAGCTTTCTGTCATTCAGCAAGCGCTCTGTGTTGTGTCAGTCATACTTTTCGTTCTGTGAGTCTTATTTGATGTTGTTTGTCTGAAAAACAAAATATATATCATGGCAAAGGCTACACAGAAAACAAAGCATAAGGGCGAAAGCGGACATCGTTTCAGGCTGTGTGTTCCTCCCTGCCCTCGCTACATCAAGAGCGGGGATGCACACAGTCTGTGCATTGTCTGCTTGGGGGCGAAGCATGCAGAGTTCGACTGCCCGCATTGTGATCGAATGTCATTGTGCTCGCTTCACTCCCGGAAGGCTCTCTTCGAGGAGGGAGCCTTCACCAGCGTTCCTCGCGGTGCGGGTCCCGATTCAGCCGAGGCTGAGCGGCGACTGCATTCGTGGGGTTCGCAATTGGATTTGGCGGAGGGAATGGAGACGGGCAAGTCCCTTTCTCCTTCCTCACCCGCCAGATCCGGTGCCCGCTCTCTGGGATCGGAAGCCCGCTCTGCGGTTTCTTCCCCCTGGGAATGGGCTCGACGCTCCACCTATCTTCCTCCGAGGAGGTTAATGTGGAGGGTGTCGATGAGGATTCGTCCCCTCTCTCAGCCCAGTATGAGGAGTTGTTGGAGGTGGTTACTCGTGCCGTGGTAACCAGTTAAATATCGATTGCCCCGCCAAGAAACAGGCTGAACCGCAGAAAATCAAGCTGGACGAATGCTTTCTGTGGAGTAAACTGCCACCTCCACGCCGGAGCCTGCCGTTCTTCCCCGATCATGGGCCAGACCATTCTCATCACGTTTATTTGTCCCCGCCTCTTCTCAGTATGCAAATGTGGCAGGGGTTAGTGACCACGACTATAAGGCAATGCCCTGGGTGGAACAGACGCTCGTGAGCTATCTGTTCCCTGGTGCGGCATCGTCCTTAAAGGCTCCGACATTGCCCTCCAAGCCGTTACGTACAACATCTTGCTTGGTGGGCAAGGGGTATACAGCGGCAGGTCAGGCTGGTGCGTGTCTGCACACCATGACGGTGTTACAGGCGTACCAAGCCGACCTGCTAAAGGAGATAGATGAAGGCGAGGAAGTAAAATCGGATGATATTTCTGAACTGCGTAGGACCACTGATTTGTCTCTCCGCACCACCAAGGAGACCGCCCGTGCCATTGGGCGGTCTATGGCAGCTCTTGTGGCAGCGGAGAGGCATCTCTGGTTGAGGAACCAGAGGAAGTCCATGAGGAAGACCCTGTCCTTCTCTTTAATGTCGGACAGGGTCTTCCTCATGGACGCCCCCTTGCGCCTTCTGGCCTGTTCGGCGACGGGTACCAGGAGGCTCGCAAACAGGCGGCGGCGTTCCAGCGGTTCCTCCCTCGCTGCTCTCTAGCTCTGGGGGCTGCCGGGCGGGAGCAGCCCTCGCGTGTACCTCC
Organism: Sinocyclocheilus rhinocerous; assembly: GCF_001515625.1. Classification (NCBI taxonomy): domain Eukaryota; kingdom Metazoa; phylum Chordata; class Actinopteri; order Cypriniformes; family Cyprinidae; genus Sinocyclocheilus; species Sinocyclocheilus rhinocerous. The sequence continues at coordinate 396,647 of NW_015631723.1, forward strand.
TTCTCATACCGCGAGACACAGAAACAGAGTGTCGCTTCTCGTGCTCCCCCGCAATGGGACCGAGTTCAGCGGCACTCTAGATCGGGGGATTCAAAGTCGAAGCCCGATCTGAGGGTCGTGCTTCAACGGAAGTCCTCGACCAAAGGCCCTGACATGAGTGGTTCAGGACCTCTGAGGGTGGCCCCTACTGGGGAAGAGTGGGGTGCACCGCATCATATGGTGTCCGTCTCTCCTCAGTGCCCTCGGGAGATCTTTCTGCTAACCCTGCCACCAATGGTGATTCAGGGCGCAGCGGTCTCCAGCGAGTGCTTCCCTCAGTCTCTTCTGCCCGGAAACGTAGCGGAGCTGAGGGGCTCGCCACCCCTTCGGGGGTCTCCAGAGCAGCTAGTTGGCCATCTCCTGCCGGTCCTCCACTTCAGGGCACCAAATTAGCAGCTACAAGTACACCGGAGGCCAGTCCCGTGAGACTGGTTCTCTTAGTAGACTATTTAGCAGCGTGGAAGCTACTGCCAAATGTGTCTTGATGGGTCCTGCATACTGTAGAAAAAGGCTATCGCATTCAGTTCGGGGCTCCTCCGCCTCCTTTCAACAGGGTCTTCCCCACGCTCGTGGGCCCCGAGCAGGCTCTGGTATTAGAACAAGAAGTGAACACTCTTTTGAGGAAGGAGGCCATCGTGGTGGTCCCTCCTCACGACAGAGAGTCCGGGTTCTACAGCCGGTACTTCATTGTTCCGAAGAAGGATGGAGGGTTGCGAGTCGATCCTCACTGCAGTCGCGAGAGTCAGAGAATGCCGGTCACTCACTGTCAAGCAGTTTCAGAAACTGCTGGTCTACAGTGGTGGCTCAAGACCAAGGGGTTCTCCCCGAGGGGAAGCCCGCTTTGCATGATCAAGGTCACGTGGCGATGCCTACGTGCCTTGGACATGTGGAGGAAACCTTGGTTCTTGTCTCAGGGCCC
>NW_015631723.1:397626-399518 GCF_001515625.1 Sinocyclocheilus rhinocerous
CATCTCACTTGGCACATCAACTGCCTGGAGATGCTGGTCGTGTTTCGAGCTTTGAAGCACTTCCTCCCAGACCTAAGAGATCGTCATGTGTTGGTGCGCACCGACAACACAGCAGTGGTCTCTTATATCAACCACCAGGGAGGTCTGCGTTCGCGCCCCTTGTACAAGCTGGCGTGCCAGATCCTTGTGAGGTCCCAGGGCAAACTCATTTTGTTGAGAGCAGTTCACATCCCAGGTCATTTAAATATGGGAGCAGACATCCTGTCGAGGTAGGGCCCGAGGCCCAGGGAATGGAGGTTTCATCCCGAGGAGGTGAACAGATTTGGATAATTTTTGGCCAGGCTCAGGTGTACCTGTTTGCGACTCAGATGACATCGCACTGCCCCCTCTGGTACTCTCTGACTCATCCGGCTCCACTGGGGCTGGATGCCATGGTACAGACTTGGCCGAGGCTTCGTCTGTACGCCTTTCCCCCGATTACTCTGCTCCCAGGAGTTCTGGAGAGAGTGCGACGGGACGGGGTCCGTCTGCTGCTAGTAGCCTCGTTCTGGCCGGGCCGAGTATGGTTCTCGGACCTGATCTCCCTTCTCGACGGCTCTCCTATGATGAAACTGTATGCCTTGAAGTGGAAACTTTTCACTTGAGCTCGACCCAGTTAACTGCCCGTTTGGTACAGTGCTGGAGTTCCTGCAGGCCCGTTTCTCCGCAGGGTTAACCAACTCCACCCTGATGGTCTATGTGGCGGCCATTGCGGCCTACCATGCCCCTCTTGGTGGCCAGTCAGTGGGGAGACACCCCCTAGTTACACGTTTCCTCCGCGGTGTGCTGAGGCTGAGGCCCCCGGTACGATCTTGGCAGAGGTGTTAGAAGCTCTCTTTAAGCCTCCCTTCGAGCCTATTGAAGAGATTTCTGATCGCTTTCTCTTGATTAAAATGGTGTTTATTCTGGCTATATCTTATTTAAAGAGAGTTGGGGATCTGCAGGCCCTCTCTGTGGCCCCTTCCTACCTAGACTTTGCGCCCGGCTTGGCCAAGGCTTTTCTCTACCCTCTAGCAGGTCATGTTTCTAAAGTCCCCTCTGTCACGCCACAGCCTATTGTACTTCAGGCCTTCTGTCCTCCTCCATTCAAATAACCCGACCAGCAGAAGCTTAACTGTATGTGCCCAGTGCGAGCATATGTCCACAGAGCTGCCCTGTGGAGAAAGGCGGACCAACTGCTTATTTGCTATGGTCCCCCTAAGAGAGGTATTCCTGCTACTAAACAGACCCTCAGCCGGTGGATAGTCGATGCCATGTCTACTGCTTATGAATCTTATGACATGGGCATACTCGTTCCCATAGCGTTTTCAGATGCAGCTCGAGTTCCTGAAGGGGAACGTCTCCAGGTTACTTATGTAACCTTGGTTCCCTGAAGGGAACGAGATGCTGCGTCTCAGGGCCATACTTCCGACATCCCTGCGAGCGCTTGCTTCATTCCTAGAAGCTGACGCTGGTTCCACCTCACGTGCTTTTATAGCTTCCTGGTTGCTACGTCACCCGTCTATGACGTCTCGCCCTTCCATTGGAATGATTGCACATGTGATTAAGAGCGTGGTCACGCTGAAGGCGTTCCCATAGCGTTTTCCGATGCAGTGTCTCGTTCCCTTCGGGGAACCATGGTTACATACGTAACCTGGAGACGCTTTTGGGACCTTAAACATGTGGCCACTTTTCCAGCATCTCCCTTAACTTCATCCTTATTTGTATGATTAAAAAAAACTATATATATATATATATATATATATATACAGTGTTGGGCAGTAACGCATTACTGTTACGTTACTGTAATTTGATTACTTTTTTAGTAACGGAGTAATTTAACGCGTTATAATTTTCAAAATAGTAATTAGAGT
>NW_015631723.1:399545-413816 GCF_001515625.1 Sinocyclocheilus rhinocerous
TAATCTAGAGATTGTAAAAAGGATGTAGCACACACACTGTCAAGTCAAGTGCCAGTGAATTAGAGACCTGCTCTCCCACGAGACCCTACGCAACAGAGCGCGGCGTGGGACAAGACTTGATAGGTGAGTGCAGAGACTCGTGTGTGTGCGGGATGCGAGAGAATAAAATGATTCACGGACTCCCGCAAAATCGAAATATCTAAACATAAAATATCTAAAATAATTCATGTTAAAATAAAAATTGTATTCATCTATTGCACAAAAGCAACATGAACTAATATAAAATATAAACGATTAACAGGTGCAAGCGTATGCAGAGTTTCTATTTAGGCTATAACACGTGTTTGCAGCGTTGAGCAATGCAGTGCTGAAATTTGCGTGTTCACGAATCCTCTTATTATAACACACGAATTGTAGACATTATGAAAGATTCATTATGCATATTTTTATTGTGTTTTAACAGAGATGTGTGAGATTGCAATGAACTGAAATGTCTTTTAGAGATTATAAATGCAGCGCTCTTTGCTGGCATTCTGCCATGCCAAACCATGCACGCAGCAGCCGCTTGCTTTAGTTAAAAATAACAGTGTTCTGTGAATGTTGATGCTTTAATAACAAATGTTTATCGGGAGCGTGTATGCTGGGATTTCATGAATTTCATGGAGGAAAAAGTAACGTAACTAGTAATGTAACTAATTACTAATTACTTTTGAAATAAAGTTTACATTTTCAGAGTAACTTGCCCAACACTGTCTATATATATATATATATGTGTGTGTGTGTATATATTATATATTATTTGTTTATTATATATTTATTTTGAAGAGAAGACAGTCTACTTCTCACTGAATCATTAGAGAGTCATGGAGACTACTTGAACCTTTCGAATCATCAACCATATCCCAATTAGCAAAAAAAGTACTATGCTGTACAATGGTTTATTTAACATACCTAACAGAAATATATAGTTATATGTATGTCTGCTATCTCAATTTTCATTTCTCTCCTGACTATTATTACTAGTATCCAATTGTTAAGATGTCACATATTGAATACTGTTTCCAGGTCAAAGTCTCCACTCCATTTCAACTAAGAAAACAATTTCAACATTTTTTTATATGCATTATTTAATTAGAGCACACTTTTAAGCTAACCTTAAAAAAAAAAAAACGGTAACACTTTCTATGAAGCCCGTATTTATAATATATTAATATATATATATATATATATAATTCCATATAGTTAATCAATATCACATGAAGAGTGCCTTTTTTTGCAAAACTCACAAATGTGATATTGATTTTTAAGTCAATATTAAGAAACTTACGTTTTAGACACTGTATTGCCTGTTTTTCTCTATTTCACCAACAAAAAACTGGTTCCAAACAAAGCCACAGCGCTGTTTTGCGTCTCTGAGCAACATGACGGTGATTCGTTCCTGAATGAATCAGCCGTTTAAATGATTCGGTTCAATCGCAATGGCTCACTTATTAATAGTGACTTGCTGCCACCTACTGGTGGATTTAATTTCACTTTTAAAGTATTTTCATTTATTTAATTTTTTTTATAAATTCAAATATCAGTATTCAACGTTTTAGGATTACATTTTTAAAACATTATTTATGCACTTGGTACTGCAGTTTAAAGCACCCCATGTCCCTCTAAGCTGCATTGTATATACATCTAAATGCCACTTCAAGATGCAGCTTTTGTGTTTCCTCTGCATTGCAAAGATGAATTTTGTTGATAATGATTTTATTTGTTTGGTAACAGCCCCAAATGTCTTATTATTCTAATTGACTTTGTTGATTAAATATAAGAATTTGAAGCAAAAGATAATGCACACTTCTAGAAAAAAAAAATGGCTTTAAGGTAAAAATGCCCATAAGGGTAAAAAAATCTCTTTAAACTTGTTGGAAAAGATTAATTTCTGTCACAGCTGTGAACTGACCACACATAATATGAAGAATATCAAAACCTTTAGGAGTCAGCTGTCTATTGCAGTCCTGCAGCACAACACATTCAGCAAAATATCGTCTGATTATCGTTATCGATAAAATCCCTGAAAATACCAAGATATAATTTTTTGTCAATGTCGCACACCCCTAGGCTAGTTATGTAATTCTTCATTGCTTAGTGATTGTTTGGCACAGCTATTTCACTTATCATCGTAAAATAAGCTTTTATCTTAGAATTAGGTTTTCTCAACGATAACAAAAAATAAATAATAAATAAAAAAATTGCATCATACGTATGTACAGTATATAAAGTTTTATTTTATTTTATTTAATACATTTTTTTTTTGTGAAGGGGGTTTGCTTTGACACAATTCGAACACTGTTAAAAAGTATATAAATTGTAATTTTTTTTTTAGAAAATGACAGATCGTTTCGCTAGATAAGACCCTTCTTCCTCGTCTGGGATCGTGTAGAACACTTTGAAGCTGTTCAAACTGTTGAGTTTATTTATAACATATGATATTGTTAAGGAGCATAAGCGAGCTGTTTTGCTGATTATCACGATTGCAAATGTTACATAGTTCAATACACAATTAGTTAACATTAAGTTACTTACTTTTTAGACACAATATTGACTGTTGTTCTATTTCACCAACGAAAATCGTTCCAAACAAAGATCAAAGCAAAACTCAGCTGTGTTTTTACTGAATGATTCAGCATTTTTGAATGGATCGGTACAATGAATGACTCAATTGACTCACTTGTTAAGTTATTTGCTGCCACCTAATGGCGGTTTAGTTTCACGTTTAAAAAGTATCATAGCAATTTTCCAACATTTCTTATTTGTAATTTCAAAAATTAATGTAAAACATTAATGTCATAACACAGTTGTAATTTTGCATTATAAATGATTTAATTTGATTGGTGGTACAGTTCTACAATGTATTATTATAATTGAATTTATTAATTAAATGTAAGAGTGTGTTTATTTTAAAATATATGCCTTTTTGGGTGTTCATTTTTGTCTCATTTATGTAATGCATTTAAAAAAATAAATGTAAGAGTGTGTTTATTTTAAAATATATGCCTTTTTGGGTGTTCATTTTGGTCTCATTTATGTAATGAATTAAAAAAAAAAAACTTGATAATTTTCATTATTTCTTGTAGGTGCAAGGAATAGCAGCTGATGTGAAGAAATGTTTGATGCTTCAAGACTCTCTGAAGCTGATTATATTAGTGTATTCTTATTAATTATGTTGTAAATCATTTGATAAACTTCAATACTTTACAATAGTTCAATACTGAACTTTATACTAAAGCTTCTGCTTGTTTTTATGTGCAGATGTTTTGTTGGAATCACAACACTCACTGGATACAAGACGGATACATAGAAGCAAAACAAGTGGAAAGGTCTCAGAGAAGAGGGACAACCCTCATGTGTGTGCTCATCTCAGAAAGTTGATGGACTTTCAGTATGTATTTATTAAATTGTCTTTTGCAGGAATATTCTTAATTTAATAGAACATAAGCTCAAACAACAGAATTTGTGGTATAATGTTGATTCCAGCATTTTATTTTAATCCCTTTTTAACCAAAATTATACGAATTCTGTTGATTGACCTTAATTTTTATAGAAAGTTAATGTTCTACTCAGAATATGGCTTATTTTTTGTGATATAACAAGTATTTGTAGTTATTTTGTGATGCTATGTTATTTTTATGATAAGATTTTAACTGTATACGACTTTCTGCGCGAGAGCGCCCTCCGGCTTCGAGTATGAATGAAACATACACTGCACGGAATGTTTAGCGCTCCTTGATGTTCATCTCGCCTTATTCTGGGTCCGAATAAAACATCAGATCATGCACAGACTATCCTGTCTCTTTGAATTTAAATCTATATTTATTCACACCGGCTCTTGAAAACCTCTATGCGAACACACTTGCCCGAAAAAGTGCGGGGGACGAATTTACATGATATTAAAAGTGGGGGGGACACGTTGTAGTTATTTTGTGATGCTATGTTATTTTTATGATAAGAGTTTAACTGTTGAAAGACTGACATTTTTATTTTTATCAGTAAAATCCTTGCAATGTCTTTCTGCCAGTTTTAATAAATATTTATTTGTAACATCTTTGACTTGGTTTTTATTAATTTGTAAATGTATTAAGATATTGTGCTCATGATAATGCATTTAAATCCGTATTTTACAGTTTACAATTTACTGTTAAAATTATTCTTTGCAGCATTTTCATTGTTAAATTATTAAAACATCATCTTGGATTTAGGGATATTTACAGGATTTTATTGGCAACTTTAGTTGCCAGGTAAATACTGTACTTTAGTGAAATGACAAAAAAATTGCTGTAACATATTTACAGGATTTTATTGGCAACTTTTGTTGCCAGGAAAATACTGTACTTTAGTGAGATTACAAAATATTGCTGTAAAATAAACTACAAGTTTAATTCAATGTTACTGTAAAAATACTACAAATTTACTGTATTTCACATACAGCAATTAAATGTAATTTGCTTTGCAATATTATACTGTAATCCATTTTACAGCAATTAACATCATTTTTACAAGACTTTATTGGCAACTTTTTTGCCAGTAACATCCTGTAAATTCTACGGTACATTTTTTGCAGTGCACAATTCGAACACTTTTTTACAATGCTTTTTAATTATGACCATGGGGACCCACAACACTAAATATTTTGTATGTCTACCTTATTTAACACACTTGATTCAGATCATCAATTTATTAGGAGAGATCTTCATGAACTGAACCAAAGTCCCTTTCAAGGCAAGTCAGATCACTTGGCAGCCATCTTTGGGAAAACATTTAGGCAGCTTGATTGTTTGATCGATCATTTGCTTTACTTATTTATGTATTTATTTATTTTTCAGTCATATAAGTACAGTTCCACTATAGGATATTCCCTGTTTAAACTAATGTCTGACTTATTATTTATTTATTTTTTCCCATTAATTTCCCTACTTCTTTATTATGTCTATATACTCCTCTAAGATCACTTTTGTGAGTATGAGGTATCCCTCCATGAGGAAAATGGCACTAGGAGTGTAAGGAAAATGGCTTTTGAATTGGCAAAGATGATTGCTTCTGTTTGCTTTGCTGACCTCTTTGTGTGATCAGTGGTTTGCATTCTCTATTTAGAAATGAATGTCTGTACTGGGTCAGACCATCAAGATGGCTCCTCCCTGTCTGGTTGTTATTTTAAACACACTGTCACACATCACTGAGCATCTTGTGAAGCTGAGATGTGTCTCATTGACCTTTCTGAGCACTCACCGATGTAAAAATATATTGCATAATAAAAACCATAATATGTTTTGATTCAAAATTTGATGATTCAAATGCATGTAATTTGTTAAGCTATTTATAGCTTAAATATTTGTTTTAAAAACACTACATATTAACAAATATTAAAAGGAATAACTAATTCAAAATAAAACATTCTGTTTTCATTTATTCACGCTCTTGTTGTTTCAAATATGTATGGCTTTCTCTTTTCCTTTTAAGGAACAATAAAAATATATTCTAAGGCATGTCCTCACTGGTATTTCCCAAAATTCCTCCATACAACTTGTGCACTAAAGGTTTCTGAAGCTATACATGCCATGTTTTTTTTGTTCCTCCCTGGTTGTTATTTTAAACACACTGTCACACATCACTGAGCATCTTGTGAAGCTGAGATGTGTCTCATTGACCTTTCTGAGCACTCACCGATGTAAAAATATATTCCATAATAAAAACCATAATATGTTTTGATTCAAAATTTGATGATTCAAATGCATGTAATTTGTTAAGCTATTTATAGCTTAAATATTTGTTTTAAAAACACTACATATTAACAAATATTAAAAGGAATAACTAATTCAAAATAAAACATTCTGTTTTCATTTATTCACGCTCTTGTTGTTTCAAATATGTATGGCTTTCTCTTTTCCTTTTAAGGAACAATAAAAATATATTCTAAGGCATGTCCTCACTGGTATTTCCCTAAATTCCTCCATACAACTTGCGCACTAAAGGTTTCTGAAGCTATACATGCCATGTTTTTTTTTTGTTTTTTTTTGTGCCTGCTTGTCTTTTTTTGAGCTTTACAGTTCCTGGCCACAATATGTTTTTTTGTTGCATGGGAGACCATCATCACTATATGCTCGTATATGTTTTGTGGAAGAAAAAAAGCCGTACAGTTTTGGAACAACATGAGGGTCAATAAAGTATGACATATTATTTTGCTTTGACTATTGCTGCAATGTTTGCATTTGGTTGAAATATTGCTTTCATGCTGTCTTGTTGGAAAATGTTGGAAGCTGGCATATTGTTTAAAACTTCAATGATTATGAGGAACTAATTCATCAGATTCTTCAGTTCCAAAGGTTCATTGCAAATAATTTGTTTTATGCACCTGCAGCCATTTCAGAACAAATCTATAAAACCATTACCCTCACAACACAAATCACACACCTGCATCAGTTCACATGGTCACACACATTTGAAAAGCCACAGCTGAATCGTGGGATGGCAGCTATGTAAAATTTGTATAGAGCATAACTGTCTATTGGTCTTAATAGGCTGGGTGATATAATTATGAAAAAAAAAAAAATCTCTCTTATTTTAGCTTTTTGAAGATATTTGTAACATGGAGGCGTGACAATGGGGTTGGTGGATCCAAGTGCAGGCTTTATTCAAAAGAGTGGTCAGACAGGCTGGGTCAATCAACAGCAAACAGGTATAATCCAGGATGAAATAAAAGAGTAATCCAGAAACAGGCGAAGGTCAGGGCAGGCAGCAAACAATTAGATAAAAAGAAACAGTCCAGGGTCAAAACAAGGCAATGCAAGATAACAAGGAACTCAGAAACACAAAGACGTTAGGCTATACAAACCAACAATACTGAGCAGTGGGTGTATGTGGAACCAGGCTTTAAATAGGGTGAGACTGATGAGGAAACAAGACACAGGTGAATGCAATCAGAGATGATAAGTCTGGCAAAGGATTATGGGAATCCTTACCTTATCTTAAGAGGCTCAAATTACCAGTTAATCAGTAACTTGATCAAATAGATAATCCATGATATTCTGAATTTACTTTTATATTGGCTTGAAATTCTTGAAATTAAGCGCCCTATCATACTTTCATATGTATGTTTCATTGTTTTCATCAATTTCATATTTTGCATATCATACATATCATCACAAGTATCACTTTTTATTTATCCTCTTTCCTACTACTTGTTTCACTTCTGTTTCAGTTTTTATAACCATTTCTTACTATGTGTAAGTAAGTTGTTGTTTTTTAGCATGCACGTTTGGCAGTGTTATTTTTTTTAGGATTACTGTTAAACTACTGTCGTTTGATTTGTATTATTTGTATTTGTTATTGATTTTAATTTTAGTTAAATTATGTCTGAATTTATTATGCCCGTATAGGTCTTTTTATTAAGTTTTAGTTTTATTTAATTTGAGTTATTTTAATACTTCAACAAACTAAATGGAAATGAAATTTTTGCGTATGTAAAAATGTCTCAAGAGAAAAATAAAAGATTAAAAGGACTACGTTTATTATACATTTAATTCTATATGTTTACATTTTATTCAAGCTGTAAAACTAATGTATGTAGTATTTTGAAGAAGTGGTATCTTGGTATAATGTATTAACAACGATTTGAGACAAATATGATGTGATTTAATATAAAACTATGCAGATGGCGCTCTGTGGCGCGGCAGTAATTTGAACAGCGTCCTGAGTCGTAGCTGGGCGCCGCGGACAGACGCCGAATGGCGCCACCAGTGTGCGTACTCTCATAGAAAACAATGTGTTCGAATTTTAAAGACGTGGCGCGACGCGGCGCGGCGCTGCGCTTCTCGTCCGGTGTGCGACCCCCTTAAGAGGTGTGTTCAGGCGCATTGCTATTTTGAGGAACTGAAAATAGACTGCGCCATTGACCAACTCAAACCTGGTCTAAAGTATGGCGCAATATTTTTTCTTTGTTATTTAAAGAGCACGTTAGTAATATGCGCCTATAGGCGGTTGCACAGCACGCCTACACTTTTCTTATAATACGCACAGCAGCACACTAACATTTTTAAAAATAAAAAATTGCACTCCGCCATGTAAATAGCGAACCCACCATGGCACGAGCGCAACTGGCTTTTAAAGGGGATGGGAGATGAGACTCTGATTGATTTATTGCTCGTTACACCCAAAAAACACCCATTACTCATTAAGAGAATAGGGACAGCCCGTTTAGATCATGCGCCTGGGCGCGCCGACTGTTTTCCCACCGTTAAAATGGCAAAAGTGGATTCGGACATGCCCTGAGTGCACCTGCGCCATGCACTTTAGACATTGCGCTTAGATCGTTAAAATAGGGCCCTACATGTTAAGGGTTGTACATTGAGAAAAATAATATTCCTTGAGCATATTTAAACAATGAAAATAATGCATACTCAATATATTTTATCTTACATAGTCACAAAAACATTTGCTCATAATGTCTAACTCCTTTGACATGCATTGCAATGTCAGCTTGTGTCAACAAGTAAACAAAACTGCTGAATCAAGAGAAAACATGAAAATAAAGAAGCAAGACCTTTCCTCTCCATGTGTCTCCAAGCAGAGGACAGGGATGCCATGGAGAACCGCAATGTGTTGAAGAGTAGCTTCAGTTTCCAGAAAAGAGGGAGGAGTATATAAAATGAGATTCCATGCTATTCTGTATGTGTAAAGAATGTCGTATTTATTGTTTTTTTTTTATTTGCTGACAATCCCTTTAATTTAATGTGATAGTCCACCTAAAGATGAAAATTCTCTCATCATTTATCACCATCATGCTAACATTGATGTATAGTACGTTCTTCCTTGAGATCAATACAAACAAAGATGTTTAGGAAAATAATATGGTAATTCATATGAGCCAAGTGGATGCATACATGTCTACTGATGACATATTCACAATGTCGCTCACATAATTGCTTGTTTAAAAGTAGACCAGAACCATTGATTTTTGGTTTAAAAAAGTGAAAAATATTAGTATTAAAATGGTTTTTGAAGCATGAACTTTGTGGGTCCCATCCCTTTGCATTATATCTAAAAATTTAATTTGTGTTCATATGAAGATAAAGTCATATACATCTGGGACAGTATAAGAATGAATAAATGATCAGATCATTTTCATTTTTGGAAGGAGTATCCCTTTAATACATCCTTTTTCTGCCAAGCAGGGTCATCACATACCTTCTCCAAATTGTCAGTTTTTACTTCCAGGATTAAGTGATTTTGAGGAAAAAGAACTCTGATTAGTTGTAGAACAACAAAAAGCACATACATGTCAGATATCAATATCTTTAGCATAATTTTAACTCATGCACTTTGTAATATATTAAATAAATTAACCTCATATATCTATGTATTACTTTTGAATCACCATTCGTATCCCCTCAAGTGCATATTACCAGCGGGTATGGGTCTGTAATATGATGGTACAGATAAAAACAACTAAAACTTAATTCATGAAGACCAGCAGATATAAATCTAACTGACCATACATTTAGACCTATATACAAGATTGTAAGCACTTACTGTTGAGATGTGACAACATCTCCAAACTGTATTGCAAAGTTGTTACAAAAATCTCTTTCCTAAATAAAAGACAAGGATAGTAATGGAAAGGATAGTGATTATTTTCTGCGAACCGGTTCTTTTGGACGGTTTGTTTCAATTAACTGGTTCAAAAAAACAGTTCACCGGTTATTTTATGCTCTAACGTAATGTTGTTAATTATATCTTCCCAGCGGATGAAAATACATTAAATCACATTCAAATATAAAGTCAGTAATCATAACACCAATCAGTTTAACCTGTTAGCGTTCCACTGTACAGCCCGCAGTACACTGTGTGTTTTAGGCGTTTTAGGCAAGTCTTATATCAGCGTTTTACAGAAACCATGATCCATTTACTATGCATAATCCAGTACGATTTCTTTGTTCTTAAACTTACGTTTCGCCAAATTGGCCCCCTCATTCAAGTACTCGGTTCACCAGTGCTGATAGAATCATAGTTGTCCAAAACATACAGTTTGATTCAGACAGTGCCGTGTCACAGTAGGCAGTCATGTACTGTTCGGTAGCTTCACGCATGCTCAGTATCATCAGCTCATTGGGTCCCATAGCGAACATGTCCAAAAGAAACAGTTCTCGATTCAGTGTACTGGTGACCTGAAAACCGCTGCAAATGATTCTTGACTCGAGAACGAGAACCACTCTAGCAGTAGGCGTGTACATTCGTTAATTCACAGCACATATGCCCTGTATCAGCTACTCGTGCTCATCACCGCACAACAGTTCAGTGTACCCAGATAGCAAAATTTGTCTGGCCCACCTCTGGGCCAAATCCTTGCTTCAGTTCCGGCCCACTATATGGCCCTAAACTGGCTCACACACTGGAAACCGACATACAAAATTTTGTCCGGCCCAGATCTGGCCCACTCCCTGTAAAATGACTAATGGCCAAGGCACTATAAGACAGATCTGGCTGAGACTCGGCTTGGCCCCCGGGACAGATGTCCAAGAAACTGCTAAGTGTTATTCAGCAATGAAACACAAATACAATCATTTAAAAAGATTAAGGGCTTTTATTATAAAATTACCAAATATACTTTAATATAAATATGTATTAACAATGAACAACAATGCACACAGAACAATTAACATCACACTTTTAAACCATAAAATAATATGTAAATTATATTTACTGTATTATTAAAAAAAAAAAAAAAAACATGCAGAAAACTGTGATATCGTCCAGGCCAGTTCAGTTCTTATCCAATGGTGTCAGTACAGTCAAGTCAATAATATTGCTGAATATTAAGTCTCCCCAACCAAGCAAGGCAATGGCAAGGAAACCAAACTCCATCAAAACCAGGATCAGCCAGGAAACCAGCTCTGGCCAAATGAACAAACATGGTGTGGATATTATACCAAGCTGCATCACAAATCAGATTGTGTATTGACATCATTCAGAATATCTCATCCAACTCCTTCTGCATGAAGATCGGGAAACATCATGCCAGCAGGTCTGTGAGAGCCATAAGAGTCTGTGAAGAGGACATGTCTGGTTCTTGTGGTCTTCGCTGAGGATCTGTGCCATTGGCTGTCGTGAGAATGAGGTCTTTGCTGGAAATCCATCTCTAGGGCTCATCTAGTTATCATGGTCTCCGCTGACATTCAGGGATGCGTTGTGGTCATTCCAAGGCGCAGGTCCACCATCTGATCTGGATACTGACTGAATACAGCTGACTATTGTAACCTCAGGATAAGAGTAGGACAGTACATAAGTAACTAATATAAAAATAGATGCCATTCTACTTACAATGTAACAAGTACATTTGGGTGTTATGATAAATGTAAGGCAAAGGGAAACAGGTAAATTTAGCTCAAAGGGAATTAATTAATTATGGATTTTATAGGGAATTTTGACAGAATCACTGTTCTATATGGCTGATCAACTGAATCGGCCAGCGAATCATTGAACAGGCCATATAACATCAACTCTGCAATGGATATTAATATTCAAAGTACAGTGAAAACACTACTTATTAACAGTGGCGGCTCGTAGGTTTTAAAATAGAGGAGGTACACTAATTGTATTGGTCTGGGATCCCTGCCGATTATTATTATTATTATTATTTGCTTAACCACTTTAAAATGGCTTTTTGGTTGTTTTTAGTCAGAAAACCTAAAGAAAACGACATACATACAGCAAGATAATATAATTTCACTTACCTGGCCTATCACTTGAAGCAAACATCCATCCCTTCTTAAAAGTCTGTGTTAAAAGAGAGCTGGCTGTTGCACCATTTAGTTAAGCCAACTGATGTAGCCTATATCCAGCTTAGGCTGTTTTCCCTAAATGTGTATACAGTGGGTACGGAAAGTATTCAGACCCCCTTAAATTTTTCACTCTTTGTTATATTGCAGCCATTTGCTAAAATCATTTAAGTTAATTTTTTTTCCTCATTAATGTACACACAGCACCCCATATTGATAGTACTTGGTACATTATCAGTGCAGCGGCATACGTTCAAACTAATATCACATAATTTACGTCTCTTTGATGATTGGTTGATATCTGAAGGGAGGCTAGCCTCCCTTACTAGGTGTCTTTTCTCAACACTCCTCAGCGCTGAAAGTGAACACTTGATGGTGATTGGCTATTTTTTTTTACCAACGGAGGCATGAGAGCTCACCTCTTCTCTATCATTAGCACTTGTAATTACATCAGCAGATTCGGCACATTCGCGATAGAAAAGAGACGCTTTCACGTTATGGTATTACAGCTGTGAAATTACAAACAAAAAAGCCGCCACTGCTTATTAGCACTTTATTGGATAAATCTAAGACATATAAACTAATCTAACACCAGTTTTGGGCAAGTTACTCTGAAAATGTAATCAAATTACTGATTACTCCTTTTAAAAGTAATCGCGGGAGCAGGTCTCTAATCCACTGGCACTTGACTACATCCTTTTTACAATCTCTAGATGATAAAACATTGCATTCTGTCAGCAATGTAACGCGACAGTAACATATAGAGACTTTGGCTTGTAACTATACTCTAATTACTATTTTGAAAATTATAACGCGTTAAATTGCTAAAAAAGTAATCAAATTACAGTAACGCGTTACTAAGTAATGCACTACTGCCCAACACTGTCTAACACATAAACACACATGCTCACACATTCACACAAGTTGCAGAAAGAAATAAAGTGAGAAAAGAATGAGTTTAACAGAGTGGAAATGTGAAATCCCCAGTTTATAGCAATATATGCAATTGCTTAGACCTGAACAACCATCAATCATTTAATTAACCCTCGCATTGTGTTCCACAATGAGGCTATTAAACTCGACATTAAATGCACCAGTTCAGCTAGAATCTGGAGGTTTACTTGTGTTGCCTGTGTTAGGGATTCCCTTCATGTGGCATCATTTGCTGGTGGTCTAGAATCATCAAAGTGAGGTATTGGGAAGCCAATTGTTGGGCGTTGGCTGAAGACTGGTGCGGAGTTGTGGGCTGGGTGAAGTTTTGGCAGCAGGCACAGACAAGGTCAAACTCGGAGACACAAATTTCCAGCAAAACTTAACTCAAAAAACTAAACTCTCAAAGGAAATAAATAAGCTTAAGTAAAAGAAAGAAAAGAAGAGTGAGATGAGACTAGATGGCTAATCTCCTCATGATGGTAGAGGAGCAGCTGGCATGCAAGCCAGAGCACACTGAAATAGCGCTCAAAGAACTTTAAGGCAAAAAAAAGCAAAAGCAAAATTTGTTTGTGTCCTAAGTTTTTAAACTTGGCTGTTGACCACATCTCAAATGGTGTCTTGACCAGTTAAGACATTGTCTTAGCTCGGGGTTTACTGCATTTATCCTCCCGATTCATAAATCAACATGTTATCTTATTAGTCACATGGTCAGAATATTCCCACTCTTGGAGAGTATAATTTAGACAATGGTTTCTATAACAAGAATCTGAGACATTTTACAAATAATTGATTGATAGAAACGTTTCAAGTAGGACTTTTCACACACATGCATACCAAACTCGAGTATAAACCTATAAACTATTCAATAGTTATTCAAAAGGACATATTCAATGAGTGATTAGAACATGATAGTCAAATATTTGGGTTACATACATGATATGGAGTTATGCAATGGAATGATATTTGTCCATAAGTCCTTTTAGCATAATTTTAGGATGATTCATTTATATATGTAAAGGCATTCTATGTGCTATTCAGAGAGTGGTGAAGGAATTCAGTTCTGTGAGGAAGAGGTCAACAAGGTCTTGGGAGTCTGGGTCTGGTCTCTGTCGCCCTCCATCTTGGGGGCCCACTCTGGAATTCTCCTCACAATATAACTGTCTGATTCGCCCTGATATCCTACACCGGTTACCCTAACTGCTGCATCATAACAATCTTTTTTATGGGATTTGAATTATTGAAATGTGATAGTGTGTTATGTATATGCCTGGATGAAGAGATGGGTCTTTAATCTGGATTTAAATTTACAGAGTTTGTCTGCCCTCTCGATCTGCTGCCAGTTGGAGCTCTTAATGGTCAGCTTGACCTCCATTTAAGCAGCATTAGCAGTGATGGTTTGTCTGAATTGCAGCTTTGAAATAAAGGAATATGTCTATAAATATATATTGTAAGGCAATTAAGCATTACAGTTTTTTTTTTTTTTTTTGAAATTGTTAGGACCAGACCCAGAATCAGCACA
>NW_015631723.1:414236-447828 GCF_001515625.1 Sinocyclocheilus rhinocerous
TTAAATTTACAGTTAAATACCGTAATTTCATTAACTGATATAATGTTAATATACCAACCTATTGAAGTACTGAAATCTGTTTAGTACCTTTGTAATACACGGATAACTTCCATAAGCAGGTGGTGATGAGAAAGTCACATGATGAACCAAAGCTCATCACAAGCAGCTTTTCCACAAGCTGAGGAGGGAAATTCTAATATAGAAGGTGCACAGTGTCATTCACACAAACACTAAACACCATCATGGTAACACACATGAAACTGAAATAATGCAATAAACATTAATGTAACAACATTAGATGTAACATATAACCCCTAATGTACACAACTGATAAGAAATAACTAAGAAACATAGTTGTTTTAACGAAAAAACATCAAATGTGAAATGGAATTCTGGGAATGTTAATTCACAGTTTTTCACTGTAAATTATACATTCTTTTTCACTTCCAAAAACTGTATATTGCTGTAAAATTACATAATGTCCAATACAGTTTTTCACCATAGGGGAAGTCACGGTTTCACTTTATTTTGATGGTCCCTTTAACACATTCTGTTGATTATAAGTAACGTTGCACCTACATGTCTACTAACTCTCATTAGAGTATTAGTAGAGTATTAGTAGACTGGTAGGGTAGGGTTAGCATAAAGTTGACATGTACTTGCAAAGTTATATATACACTGTAAAAAAATGACCGTGAATTTAACGGTAAAAGACTGTAAAAATGCTACAGTAAAAACCTGTTAAATGGTTAACGGTAAATTCCCCTACTATATACGGGACTGGGGCTGTTGAGCTCCAAAAATGACAAAGATTTTGGTTTCACTTTATTTTGATGGTCCCTTTAACACATTCTGTTGATTATAAGTAACGTTGCACCTACATGTCTACTAACTCTCATTAGAGTATTAGTAGAGTATTAGTAGACTGGTAGGGTTAGGGTTAGAATAAGTTGACATGTACTTGCAAAGTTACTTATAGTCAGTAGAATGTCTGTTGGGAAACCATCACAATAAAGAGTTATCAAATATTAAGCAAACAGTCTACTAATACTCTGATGAGAGTTAGTAGACATGTATGTGCAACAATAGTTATTGTCATCAGAATGTTCAAAAGGGACCAACAAAATAAAGTGTTACCCATATATGTTGGATAAATGTTGTTGCCAGAGTTCATGCAGTAGTTCAGAATATTTATTAGGGGAAAGAAAAAAAGTGTCAGATTCCAAACAGTGTGTTCAGATCAAACTTTTGCATACGTTTATGATCCCCACTGTAGTAAAATACGTTAAGTACTACGATTTTAGTCACATTATATGCACTTTTATAGTTTTGTTCACTCTAATAAAAGTGTGCCTGTTCTAGTGGAGCAGACAGATTACATTGAAAAACACAATTTAAAAAGCTGCACTTATGTTTTACGGCTTTCACTTATATACAGTGCTTTTCTGTGTCTGAGCTTCACCACGGCAGTGCTACAACAAAATAAATAATATTTTTAAATTCAGATTGCACATATTACTTTGTCTTTGCGGGTGTAATGCAACAACAGCGTGCTCAGTGTAGTTTGATTCACAAACAAATTACTAATTTTCAAAGGTTGAGTGAATCAAATCAGACTCAGTCAGCAAATTGCCTTTGGATCCTTCTGGCCCAAATCAACAGCTAAAGTGTGGCCCAGATTATTACGTGTTTGCCGGCCTAGAACTGGTCCACATCTTTTTAGTCAGAACTGAACCAAACAGTGCCATAACCCAACCTAAAGTGAGCCAAATAATAAAAACAGACGTGGCCAATATATGAACCAAAAGCCATTATTTAACCATATTTATGCCACACCTATTTTTTTATTTTATTTAAAATAAACATTACACAGTAAATCTTAAACACATCTTAAACACAAAAATGAATTCACAGTCATTTTTGTTTTTTAAAACATAATTTTAATAACAGAAGTACAATACAGAAAATAACAGAATTGTGTTATGTTGTAAATGTCAAATGAGTGAATACATGTACAATAATTGATACTTTTCTTCCCAGTCTTTCTCACAGTCTGTCAGGAAAAAGGAGAGAAAAAACATTAGTATATCATAATTATAGCTATAAAATAGGGAGCCATATAGAGAATGAGGAGTTATGTCACAATGTTTTCACTCCGCATTGCATTTCAGGAAGGCAACACCATATGAGCAGGATACGCTATCCGTTGCCATGGTTACTTCGACAGTGAGACAGAGAGAAAGAGCAACAGAGAGAGAGAGAGCAGCTTGATATTTGTTTGCATTTTTGCGATACGGCACAGTTTCTTGGGAAGAAATGGAGAAGGAGAAAGCAAAAGGAAAGGGGTTCTATTAGGAGACCCAAAATAACACCGCCAAGCAGCGTAATTTAAAGAAACTGCTTGACATCAACAACATCGACCCGTATGACCTGCCAGCTACAGAATGGACGAAAGACCCAGAAGCACTACCACCTCTCTTATGGATTAAGATATTGATATTGAAAGCTCATATTTTGGGCTCATCTGTTTTACTGCACATAGTGTGCTTTATGTGTAAGGTGTCTACAGAATATGGTCTTTTAATTTCAACATATCGGTGCATGCGTTTTCTTTATAAGAGAGGGAAACGCTTAAAATGTGAATAAACACGTTGCATTCACATTTGGGCTTAAGTGCATATCTGCACATAGTATGCTTTATAGTTTTGTCTGTATTACTGTCTTGGAATGTTAATCCACATTAAGCATTATTTGTGATAAGTATTTTAGAATGTCCCTGTTCAAGTTCTGCTAATTCACAAATCGAGTGAGAGTCATACTCGCAAAGGTAATGTTAATTATTAAACCGATTTCACATTATTTTTATGGTCCCTTTAACACATTCTGTTGACTATAGGTAATGTTGCACCTACATGTCTACTAACTCTCACTAGAGTGTTAGTAGATTATTAGTAGACTGGTAGGGTTAGGGTTAGAATAAGTTGACACGTACTTGCAAAGTTACTTATAGTCAGTAGAATGTCTGTTGGGAGACCATCACAATAGCAGATATTAAGCAAACAGTCTACTAATACTCTAATGTGAGTTAGTAGACATATAGGTGCAATGTTATTTATTGTCAACAGAATGTTCAAAAAGGACCATCAAAATAAAGTGTTACCATTAAACCAAACAAAATCAAAAATTAAAAAAAAACACCCAGCAATGTGACTCTTTTATTGAGTGATAGGCAGTGGGTTTAATCAGTGACATTATTAATAAATTTACCATCCGGCATCTTCTTGTCATATTCACGACCTGGTTCCCTTGGGGTTTTACACGTAGAAAAGGCAAAAAAAAAGCAAACAAAAAAACATATTGCATTGTCCAGTTTTCTCTCAGAAAGATGATCTGCGTTACTATTGCAATTCTCGATGCAGCATGAATTAGAATTATTTTATTTTACATTCATTACTGA
The DNA here is from genome assembly GCF_001515625.1 of Sinocyclocheilus rhinocerous. NCBI lineage: Eukaryota > Metazoa > Chordata > Actinopteri > Cypriniformes > Cyprinidae > Sinocyclocheilus > Sinocyclocheilus rhinocerous. The sequence continues at coordinate 417,694 of NW_015631723.1, forward strand.
TGGGAAAAGACACAAACGTTTCGGTTTAAATTTCAATATCGCCCATTATTCACTTTTAAAAGATCACGAAATCTATCAGATATGATGGTAAACTCGGATGTAGTAAGGAGGAAAAAGTCTGCTTATATACAAGGCTGTTTCCCATGTAGAAACTGTGCCGCTTGCAGGAATTTGGTCAAGTGTAAAGAGTTTATATGTCCATTAACACGGAAATGTTTTAAAATCACATCTTGTATTACCTGTTCAACTCGTAATGTGATCTATATATTAAAATGTCCCTGTCAAAAGATATATATAGGAAAATCTTTGCGTCAATTGAAATTTACGAATTAATGAACATAAATCTAGTATACGACGACAAGACATAACCTCTCCAGTAGCGAGACATTTTAACGAATTGGGACATGACATCAAGCAATTGGAATGTATAGGAATAGAGGAAGTTTTTGGGTCACGTAGAGGAGGTAATATAAATAAAGAACTATTGAAACGAGAAGCATTTTGGATTCATAAACTTAAATCACTAAACCCAAATGGCATGAATGAGGAATTAGATCTTTCTGTCTTTCTTTAATGAACTATGGTTGGTCGTATTCATTTTTAATATTCTATATAATAAATTGAGTATTTACAGTGTGAAAAACAATGATTGTTTATGACGATGTATTTCTGATGTTCTTAATTATTGAATTTTCCATTGTTATACAATTTAAAGTTAATTGGTGGAGTAGATATTGATGATTGATAGGATAAACTATAGGTTTGTATAATAGTGATAAATATGTGATCCTAAATAACTATTGTTTTAGTCACGGGTATATTGTGAGGTGTACTAGTGGATGTGACGTTTTGTGTTGGATATATATATATATATATGTAAATTTTCCAGGGTTTAAGTGGAAATGATTTAATGATTGTGGTAATTGAACATTGGCTAATGAATGATGACATCAATATAATTAGTGATTTGAAAAGTGGGTGGAGGGATTAAATTGCTTTACACACTGAGGAAGGCTTTGAGCTGAAACGTTTGTGTCTTTTCCCATCAGTAATGAATGTAAAATAAAAGAAAAAAGAAGATTGTTCTCGTGAGTGCGGATCATAATTTCCTATACTAAGTAACTCAACAGATTGACGCACCAAAATAAAAAGATCAAGTAACGCAAGAGCGCAGTGCAAACGACGTTGTTAAACTATATTTATTTTTAGACACAATAATCAACAATCAAGCATGTAAATTGCAAATAGGCAGTTTTTCCATAATGTTTAAGTTTAATTATAAAATTATGTCTCTACTTTGTTTTCATGACAGATTTAAAATGTAAACTAATTAAACGTACACTAATTAAGACATCACTAACAGATTCAGTAAAATTATATAATGAATATGTAGGCTAATATAGTGCAAATATTTAGCGAAATGCTCTTCTCCAGAGTTATTTTTTTCTAGCAAAGTAACGAGCTGTTGACACTGAATGACTTGCTTGAGGTAAAGGTAATGCGCTGCTTTGTGACATTGTTTACAAAGTGTTTTATTGACATTTTTCCACGGTTGAAAAACTTATTGAGAGATTATGTGAGACATGAGATGTTTACTCATGTTTATTTCATGTTATAACTATAGAAAAGAGAAGGGGATGATCGCATTCACTCACTCTCCGACACTACCGCTTGTACTTGCGATCTGTCACTCCACTTCAAAGAGCATCTAAATGGCATGTATCGTTTGAATTTCCTGATAAAATAGACAATTTTAAAGATGAGACTTTGTTTCAAAAATGTTTTGTATCGCAAAAAAATAAGTACTAAATAAATACAAAGCTTATTGCGATTATTGGACAGGAGGTAATGTATTAGTGAAGTTGTATTCACGTATGAGAACTGAAACAGATTAAGTTCCGCACATGCAGTGGTTGGTTAAAACAACACTGTATTTGTTCGGTACACATACTGAACTGAACAAAATTTTTCTGTATGAATAAATGTACCATTACAACCCTAGAAAACATTTCAAACACCAAAACTGCACTTACCTGAAGATAAGAGTGTGCATAGCGGGAAATAACAGACATATTTTCAAATTTTCAGTACTCCAACATTAGGAATAAGGGAAGATACAAAGCAACCAATAGCACTGTTGAATGGTCTGAAATGTGGACTGCCACATGACTATAGCAGGTTATGTGTGTATTTCCAAATAAAAGCCAAACGTAAGTTAACATATTCCACGGTGTGCCATAGCCAAGCCACATATGGCTCTCAGTTGTGTGCTGTCATCTGGGCCATATACCTCAATACAAATAGTCATCCAAAAGACAATTCCCTCCAATTCTACAGCCATGGCAAAACATATATGGTGAAAGTTTGGCCCATATGTGCTCTGCCATGCCATACCTAGGCCCAAAAGTTCTTGCTATTGTTGAGACAATATAAAGTGACAGTCAATATACATTTTGTTCTATCATCTTTGTCGTGCCACATAAATATATCTGCACAGCTCTCAGTGGTTGAATTACTGAAACGTTAGAGTGATGAAGCATGGATGAATGGGAAAATAAAGAACGGGACGTGCTTGATCGATACTTTAAATCCCGCGAATGCCCCACCCCTTTCTTTTGGATGACTGTTTGTATTGAGGTATATGGCCCAGATGACAGCACACAACTGAGAGCCATAGGCTTGGCTATGGCACACCGTGGAATATGTTAACGTATGGTTAACATTTGGCTTTTACTTGGAAAAACACATATAACCTGCTATAGTCATGTGTGGCAGGTTTGTTGCAGTCCACATTTCAGCCCATTCAACAATGCTATTGGTTGCTTTGTATCTTCCCTTATTCCTATTGATGGATTACTGTATATTTGAAAATGTGTCCGTTATTTCCCGCTCTGCTCCCAACCGCCTCTGTCCAGACACACTCTTATCTTTAGGTAAGTGCAGTTTTGGTGTTTTTAATGCTTTCTAGGTGTGTAATGGTATACTTATTCGTACTGAGAAAAAATTGCTCGGTTCGGTATGTGTAGCACACAGATACAGTGTTGTTTTAACCACTGCATGTGTGGAACTTAATCCATTTCAGTTCTCATGCGTGAATACAACTTCACTAATACATTAACTCCTGTCCAATAATCGCAATAAGCTTTGTATTTATTTAGTACTTATTTTCGATACAAAACATTTTTATCAGGAAATGCAAACGATAAATGTCGTTTTGACGCTCTTTGATGTGGCGTGACATATCGCAAGTACAAGCAATGTACAAGGTACATTTTTGTGTACCGTTACACCCCTAATGTTTTTATTATGATTTATATTATTAAGTATTATATCTAAAAATAGCGTGCTATTAGAGTAACTGTTTTCTTTATTTAAAAATTGCTACACAGCAGCATTCGTATCTTAGGTGGTAGAAAAAGGGAATGTGTGCAGTGTTGATTTGCAGTCATTAATAATACGTGCGCGTCTTAATATTCGAATAATATCTAATGTATGATACTAATAATGGTATACTAATGTTCTTTTTCTCTCCTTTTTCCTGACAGACTGTGAGTGAGAAAGACTGGCAATACTTTCTAAAAGTATCAATTATTGTACATTTATTCACTCATTTGACATTTACAACATGACACACTTCTGTTATCATCCGTATTGTAATTCTGTTATTGAAATTCTATTATAAAAATAAAACAAATGACTGTGAATCATTTTTGTTGTTGTTGTTTAAGATGTGTTTAAGATTTACTGTGTATTGAGTATTTAAAAAAAATAAAAAATAAAAATAGGTGTGGCGTAATTATGGTTAAATAATGGCTTTTGGTGTATCAGCCACATGTGGGCCATGTAAGGGCCGTCAGTCCTTTACAGAACTCAACCACACACGAATACCATTGGACCACATCTGTTTTATTATTTGGCTCACTTCATGGCACTGTTTTGGTTCAGTTCTGACTAAAAAAATGTGGACCAGTTCTGGGCCGCCAAACACATACTACTCTGGGCCACACGTTAGCTGTTGATTTGGGCCAAATCTGAGCCCAAATAAAATTACTGGGAATATATAAACAACGGCTGGTATTAAAATACTTCAAGTTTTAAAAAAGAAGTTGTACATTAGTGACTTTTAAAAAATAAAACAATTGTTCAAGAATTGTTGCATAATTCCAAATAAATAGATTGTGATCCACAAATAAATGTAAATAGATTAACAAAAATTAAACATATTGATAAATCCACAAATAAATGAATAATAAATAGTAAAGAGCCACAGATAAATCTAGTGAGTTTCACAAACATGAATTAAATTCACAAATAAAAAAAGCATATTCACAAATATCTTTTTATGTCACAAACACAATTTTGCTTGGCATTTATTTGTGAATTGCGTCCTGTGCATTTGTAGATTGCTGCATACATTTGTGGATCGCTCCCCGCACATCTGTGAATAGCTTTCTGAGCATTTGTGGATTGCTATGCGCATTTGTGGATTTTGAAACATTTCTTGCATCAAGACGCTGACAATCCACAAATGCGTGGACTCCACTCACTGTCTACTCAAGATATCAGATAACAGCCACATTTTTTTACATGATTCGTTGACCAGTCGTAGCACATTCTCGCTATAACTAATCATGTTTTGCTTTACAATCAGGGTGGACTCGTCGTGAAATAAAAATAGGTTACTGTTTGTAACCCCGGTTCTCTGAAACATCAAGTGGAGAGATCCACCTATGGGAAGGGCATCCGTACCTGACTTCTGCAGACGCATCCAATTGCACCAAGTCTGGCTTGACAGACAGGAGTGCGTGTCCAATAGCAGGTAAGGGACCGCTCCTTCACTGAGCGCATAAAGTCCCAGCACGCACTACCTTTCCTCAGTTAGCATATTTGCTTCTCGTGCAGCAAGCTGGGCAAACTTGGTGGATCTCTCCACTCGATGTTTCAGAGAACCGGGGTTACGAACAGTAACCTATTGTTCTCTTTCATCATCTCATGTTCGAGGTCAACCTATGGCAGATATGGACAGCTCCCCGGTTGCCCAGTACACTCACAGCGAGGCCCTGTAAGCCAGAGGACGGTCTCCTGGAAGGCGGTGCTTGACACGTCACCAAGTATCTGACCCCTCACAAAGTGGGCATGCAATACCGGCCATAAAAGCATGACATGCGGTAACATGCATACAAAACCTGACAACACACATAATATATATATATATATATATATATATATATTATGTGTGTTGTTATATATAAAAAAATTGCCCCTTTTAGACTTGCACTCTATTTATTTGCTAACTGCTTGTTTTCTTTAAAAAAATTAAAATAAATAACACTTGCTTCTCTAATCTTTTTGTATTCTATCTTTATTTTCGTTGTATTTATTATACAATTAACAAAAGCAAAAAAGGCCTCTAACACTAGCTTGCTCTATTCTTTTTCTATTCTTTCTTTTTGTTCAAGAAATGAAGAGCTGATCACTCCTCCTGAAAGGGCTGGTCCTGTCAATGTAAACTCGCAGGGCATGAACAGGACACAAAGCATTCAGCCTCTGATCCTCTGGCAGAGGAGAATGGAGGAGGGTGAAAAGTTGAAAGCTCAAGCACCTCACATGTGAAAGCTGGGAAGCATTTAGGCATAAAGGCCGGGTTAGGCCTGAGAAAAACCTTATCTCCACTGAGAGAGAAATGAATGCAACAGGGGTGAACAGAGAGTGCATGCAAATCACTGACACGTTTGGCTGATGCCAAGGCCAGGAGCAGAGCTGTCTTGAAAGACAAGCTTCAGGGGAATATTTCCCAGGGGCTCAAACAGCTGTTGAGACAAAGCCTCCAGCACCATGGACAGGTCCCATCCTGGAACTGCTCTTCTAGTGACTGGAAGAGAACAGCGTACGCCCTTCATAAATCTACGAATAAGGGGGTGTTGCCCCACCGTAGTGCCATCAAACCCAACATGACATGCAGCGATAGCCTCTAAGTAGACCTTAATAGAAAGATTTACCACCATCGATGAGGTCTTGCAAAAAACCCAAAATGTCAACGAATGAGCACTGATATGATATCAGCTGACGCCCCTCACACCACTCCTCAAACACACGTCACTTGAAATCATAAAGGGAGCGTGTAGAGGATGCTCTAGCATTCTGCATGGTAGCAACAACACAAGGGGGGAGCCCCAATGTGTTTAAATTTGCCCACTCACGGGCCAGGCCCAGAGAGCTACCATATCTGGGTGCGGGTAGTATATTTCCCCATTCACTTGAGACAGGAGGTCCATGCGTAATGGGAGGGGCCATGGCTGTGCATACAGAAGAGAAACTATCTCTGCCAGCCATGAAGATTTGGGCCACCTGGGTGCTATCAAAATCAGAGTCATGCTCTGTTCTTTCACCCTGACCAGAGTTGGAGATATCAGGCAGAGCAGAGGAAAAGCATAGAGCAGCACATTGGGCCTCATCCCGTAGCGAGAAGAGTATAGGACAATGGGCATTTTGGCGTGAGGCGAAGAGATCGACAGCTGCCCGACCGAACCTCTTCCATAGCAGATCCACTATCTGAGGGTGGAGGCGCCATTCTCCGTAGAGTGAGTTTCCCCTTGACAAAAGGTCTGCACCCCTGTTCAGAATGCCTGGGACATGGGTCGCCCATAGCGACAGAAAATGCAGCGTGCTCCATACTAACAGCTTGTGAGCTAGAGCATGAAGCTTGGAGGAGCGCATCCCCCCTTGGCGGTTGATATGTGCCACGGCTGTGGTGTTGTCGCAACGCACCAGTACGTGATGCCCCTGCAGGCAGGGCAGAAAATGTTTCAGAGCCTTCCAAACAGTGAGGAGCTCCAAATAATTTATGTGGGCTGAGTGGAGTGTGCTCGGCCACACACCGTTCATTAATCTGCCCTTCTGAGTGGCTCCCCATCCTGTTAAGGACACGTCTCGATTTCCACAACATGATGGTCCCCGGGGGGGTCCCCTGAGTGTAAAATCTTCCTCCAGTGCTGCTGTACACGAGCACGTCACTGTGACAGAGCGGCAAAGATCTGAGATGAAGAGATGAAACCCACTTCATGAACACCCTCATTCTCAGAAGGCCCAGAGGCAGGACATGGACAGCCGAAAGCCACAAGACCCTGTAATCTGAGACATGTGCGATACTGTACCCACGCTTCTTCCCTGAACTGCGAGAGGCAATTCATGAAAGAGAGAATGTGCTCTTGCGACAAGCATGCGCATCATAATGGAATTCAGCTCCAGACGCAGAAATATCACATACTGGGCAGGAGTTAAATTGCTCTTGTTCACATTCACTCTGAAGCCGAGCTCTGTGACGTGAGCGAGCACACGGGCAGTGTTCTGCATCACTTTCTTTCTTGAATCGGCTATATTTAGACAATCGTCTATATATGTCAGAATTACGGTGGCCGAGAGAGCTCAACGCGCTGCAAATAGAAAAAAAAACACCTGCAAATTAAGGAAACAACTTCATCAATTTGACAACACACGCTCTGCAAATGCTCACAACACAACCAAATAAAGAAACGCACTGCAAATAGAAAAAAGCGCATGCAAATTAAGAAAACAACTTAATCAATTTGACAACACACAGACTGCAAATGCTCACAACATAACCCAATAAAGAAACGCACTGCAAATAGAAAAAAAGCACCTGCAAATTAAGAAAACAACTTCATCAATTTAACAACACACGTGCTGCAAATGCTCACAACACAACCCAATAAAGAAACGCACTGCAACAACACAACCAAACAAAGAAACACTCTGCAAATACAATCCTTTATTTAGTTGTGTTGTGAGCATTTGCAGTGCGTTTCTTTATTTGTTTGCATTCTGAGAATTTGCAGCACCTGCTGTCAAACTGATGAAGATGTTTTCTTGATGTGCTGGTGCTTTTTCTATTTGCATGTGCTTTCTGAAGTTGCAGCGCGTTGAGCTCTCTCGGCCACCGACGTACAGAATCCTGAGACCTGCTATTCTCAACGGGGCCAGACCCACCTCCGTGCATAGGCAGTTGGTGGGCTGAGAGCCAAACCGAATGGGAGGACCGTGAATTCGTAACACATGCCTTGGTAGGAGAAATGAAGGAATTTCCTGTGCAGATGATAAATGCTTATGTGGAAGAAAGCATCTTTCAGATCGATCGATATGAACCAATCGCTCTGATTTATTGAGCGTAATAGAGACCCGTGTGTTAACATTCTGAAACTGTATTTCCTTAAATGTTTGTTCAACACCCTGAGATCCAAGATGGGACGGAGGGAACCGTCCTTCTTTGGAATTAGGAAATAACGTGAGTGAAATCCCTAACTGCGTTAGTGAGAAGGGACCAATCGAACCGCTCCTTTCTCGAGGAGGGAGGGGATTTCGTCTTTCAGAATGTGAGCAGAGCTCTCTTCTGTATGATAAGAGATAACTCCGTTGAAATGTGGGGGTTTTCACTTTTGGCAAACTGAAGTCTGTACCCCTTCGTTATTGTGTGAATCATCCATTCGGGAGCTGACACAGACAGTCAGGCTGTTACATGATTCACTAGAGATCCTACACAAACCGGAAAACTGCTTAGAGCTGGCAATTCGGCCTGTTCGCTCATTTGTGGTGCAATGGCGCCATCTAGTGGACAGACTAGAGGCGACATGCAGGGGTTTATAGAGGTGTGTTCTCTCTCTGTAGAGAGATGTACTCCCCTTGAAATGAATTCATTTGATTAACTTGATTTATTGTGCTTTTTGTGTTTTGTGTGTGTTTTGTGTCGGGGAACACAGGGGCCGAAGCCTTTATTATTTGGGTGAGGGGAACAAAGTATGTGCGGTGTGGTGACACTGCTTGTGAATTTTTCCTCACAACAGACCCCCTGAATGTGGGGGGAGAACACACAACATCCACTGAACACCTGGGCTGGGCAGCCTCGGGAGGAAGGTGGCCGAGCCTTGCAAGAAAGACCCTCCGTCTCCGTGGCAGGGGGGTTAGACAAAGCTGCCTTCCTGGGAAGGCACAATTTGAAAGCCTCGTCTTCCTTCTTTTCGTCGTCGCATTGTTGCTGCATCAGAGAGAGCCCGGCCAGGCTCCACGGGGGCACCCGCGATGCGCCTCTTTTTGATTGTGCTTTAAAAGGCTGCAACAGCTATAACTGCAACTGGATGCATCGAAGCAAATGTGCGAATCATTTGTCCTTCATCGTGTTGCACCTCGTCCAGTGTAGACAGCATTGCAGTAGATTTATATTTGCTTTGGACGCGTTGCGAGGGTATTACTGCCCTGATAGCACACATATATCACAGAGACGTCTATTTGACGTCTGCATTTACATCTGCAAGATGCATTTTTTTAGAGTGTTTGCTCATCTGCAATACGTCCTATCTGCAATATTTCCTATCAGATGTCAAATAGACGTTTAGAAGATGTCTTTAAGATGTTTATGATTTTGAATGTATGTAAAACTGACGTCTTAAAGACATCTGTCAGATGTTTGTACACAAAAGATGCTTTCCAGATTAAGCGATCTTTAACAGATATCTTGCAGACGTATGCTATATGGGTGATGATGTTCAGGATCTGTGAATGTTCAAAAATTGTGCATAATCCTGAGTTTATCCTCATTCACCTATCCTTATGGAAATATAAAGAAGCCTTACACTCCAACAATCTTTTGGAAACATGATTTTTTTTAACCACACAAACAGCACTGAAGCTCAATTTGAACAAATTGTCCATAGAATGAAGTCCCTTACAGGGGTGCAAAATAAACCTGCTCCCGACATGATTGTAAAACAAAACGTGATTGGTTATAGTTGTAGGGATTTCATGAACAGGACACGGATATGCCACTGAATCACCATCATGAGGCTTCGAATTGTGGTCACATGGTTTGCACGGCATTACCGTCTCTACACCGGACGCGACCGTTGTAAATCATTTGAACTTTGCGTCATAAATAGAACGAGGCATCAGTTTACTGTCAGGGGATTTGTTGTGTCGTGTCGTGCCGCATCCAGTGTAGACAGCATCACTGATTATAATGGGTTCAATAGTATTTTGTGTCGTGTCGTGCCGTTTGCATCCAGTGTAGACACGGTGTCAAACAAATCATGTAACCTTAACTAGGGATATTTGAGTAACTAGGAATTTTAGCACAAATAGTACGATTTGACAGATGTACATCAGTAAGGTAAACAACAATCACACTTTTAGTAAAGTCAACAAAAAATAATTAAGTTACCACATTTGTTAGATTTTACAGTGATATTGCCTAGCCCTAATTGTACTACTTTTGTCACAAGTTCCAGTAAAGAGTCAGCTTTTTTATGTCTACAAGTGTACAATGAATTCAGCTTCAGAAATAATCTCAACCTGGTCTCATAAAAATATGTACCTCTGGATACTTTTCTGCAACACCGTTTTTCCGTACCTTACTGCACGTTTCGCCGCAGTTTCAAAGAGAAATGTTCACTGAGTGGCACTAAAACACAGGTTCGATACGTGAACCCTAGCACGTTTTTATTCCGTTGATATACAGTGGTGTGAAAAAGTGTTGGCCCCCTTCCTGATTACTTATTATTTTTTTGCATGTTTGTCACACTTTAATGTTTAGGGCAAACACTTCTTCACACAGAGCCATGTAGTTTTGGATTTAGTTTTTCCTTAATAATAAAAACCTTCATTTAAAAACTGCATGTTGTGTTTACTTGTGTTATCTTTGACTAATATTTAAATTTGTTTGATGATCTGAAACATTAAAGTGTGACAAACATGCAAAAAAATAAGAAATCAGGAAGTGGGCCAACACTTTTTCACACCACTGTAGGTACGTATTGCTGTGTTTTTATTACATTGCTTCAGGTACCTATTACGGCGGTTCAGAATTCAAATATCCAGGGACTGTCTCTAAAAGTTAATGTTCTATTGTGTTGGAAATATGCCCTACAGCATACCCAATACTAAACCTACCCGATAGTGTTAACAAATGCAAAACTGACATAAAACGCATTTGTTGATGCAACCGTGCCATTTGAACTTTTTTTTTGTCAAACTGTAGTTAGATGGGATTCGATTACCAGTGCTCCTCGCCTCTCAAGTACGTCTCCGTACTCCGTGAGCTACCGAAAAAACCTACCGTATATAAAAACCCATAGATCTGAAGCTGAATATGTGTGATGCTAACATTCAAAAGCATCAATTTTCAAATCTCCCAGCATATTACATTTTTTTTTGAAGTCATAACATAATATTCTTCAAGTAATTGTGCAAAAATTACGCTTTATTAATCGAAACTCTGTAAATTTGTGTGAAAAGGAATAAAAGCTGTCGGAGTTTTACTGCCTCTAGTGTTCATTTCTTTTGGAAACTGCAGTATGTACTTATTGGTATGCACTTCGCATCTCACGAAAACGTGCCCCCAGGTACGTTTTTGCCATGAGACCAGGCAGAAGAATCTGCCATTGTAGGCCAAATTCTGATTTTACCTTTACTTTATTTGTATAGTGCTTTATACAATACTGGTTGGTCAAAGCAGCTTTACAGTGTTAGACAGGAAAATATATTGTCAATAATGCAAGACAATAACAGAGTCATTTTTCCAGCTAAATTCAGTTCATTGATGATTCAGTGATGTCATCATCCAGTTCAGCTCTCTTCCAATAGTGTCTGTGCAATCAGTCAAGCCTCCCCAACTAACCAAGCCTAAGGCGACAGTGGCAAGGAACCAAAACTCCATCGGTGACAGAAATGGAGAAAAAACCTTGTGAGAAACCAGGCTCAGTTGGGGGACCAGTTCTTCTCTGGCCAGACAACACCAGCATGGAGTGGTTTAATTCCAGCCTGCAACACAGGAATAGAGGACTTATCTGGTTCCCGTGGTCATGTGCTGATGGTTGTCGAGGTGACGAGGTCTTTGCAGGGGATCTGTCTCTCGGGCACATCTAGTTGACATGGTCTCCGCTGACATTGAGGGCTTTAGAGGTCGTCTCTAGGTGCTGATCCACCATCTGATCTGGATACAGACTGGATCTGTATGGCTACGGTGACCTCAGAATAAGAATGAAAGAAACTAATATTAGCGTAGATGCCATTCTTCTTACGATGTAGCGAGAACATTGGGTGTTATGGGAAGTGTTCCGGTTGACCTCATTAATGCAGCCTAACAATCCTTTAACGGATCGATATTATAATTATAATATCAATATAATTATAATATTATTGATGTTATAATATCAACGAATTATAGAAATGATTCATCCAAACCCACTCTGTTCTGCCAGACGTCTCAGCAATACCAATCTAGAGTCTAGTAAACAGCAGTTTTTAAAGTGCATAAGCAATGAACTTATTCTGAGGGGCATTTCTAAATAAAACCACTTGTGACATTCTGAAATTAACAGCACATGGATGTGTTTTGATGTTCAAAGTCCTGTTCTTTCGTCTAATTCAAAAATAATAAGTAGAGCTCATTTGAGACTCAACTCAAGCTAATGAGACATATCTACCCGGATTTGTCATAACAATCACAAATACAAAATTCAGAGTGCTAGAGAAAATGAGAGGTTTTTCCCAATGGACCTCATTCAAGTGTACAGTAGCTCAGTGCCCACTAAACAGAAGAATAAAGTGAATTAGATCAGTTTCTTATTGAATGGAAATATAAATTAAGATTATCTGCTTTGGGGGAAAAAAAGGACAGTCCCACTTTATATTAAGTGGCCTTAACTACTATGTACTTACATTTAAATTAATCATTTGGTACAATGCACTTATTGTGTACATACATGTTTTTACATTGTACTTATATTTTAAAAATACCTGCATGTAACTACTTCTGTAATTAATTTCTGTAATTACATTTATAATTACACTGTTGACCCATCCCTTACACCTCAAACCACCCTTAAACCTACCCCAACCACCAAATCATATATATAATTAAAAATATATATGTTTAAAAACTGCTCTGTTTACTAGACTCCAGATTGGTATTGCTGAGATGTCTGGCAGAACAGAGTGGGTTTGGATGAATCATTATATTATATTATATTATATTATAAAACTTTGCTGCTGAGTTCAACATGTTCTGTAGTAAAATTTACTAATAGCTTGCACCAATGTAAACTATATTTTTTTGTGTGTTTAAAAAAAAAAAACACCTGGATTTACTAAGGACACGCTGTGAAAAATTAGAAATGGAAAATTAGTGTTATTTTGTGGCTAAACTTATTCTATATGCAGTTCTTGGAGTCTGCCTTTCAGATACAAAAATTATGGGAAGAGTGTATTTAAATGAATTATGCAAAATAATTTTGCTAAGGTTTGCGGTAGTCTGTTTACTAATATTTGCGTCTTAACCCATTCTGTGGCTGTGTTGTTAGTAGATCATGCATTAGAAACTGTCCTACATTTGATCTTACAATCATTTCTCAAATGTGCATACGTGTGATTGACAGAATGAACGTATGCACAAAACCAAACAAACAAAAAAACAAAAACTAAAAAAAAACATGCGTATGCCTCTCTTTCAGATTTGAAACTTATAAATTATAAATGATCTTGAAATTGTGATCAGCTGAATGGTTTCAGATCTCTGGCTTGTAAATGCCAAATAATTAATGTAATTAACATATAGAGCACCAGTTAATGTCCAAATCATTTAATTGAGAATGGCGAGCGGCAAGAATCGCTGGTCACACTTTATTTTAAGGTCTAATTCTCACTATTAACAAAAAATCAACTACGAATTTTGCCTCAAACAACTAATTTGCTGCGTATTAATAGTAGGTGTTAAGTTTAGTTAATGATTAGGGATGTAGAATATGGTCATGCAGAATGTGTGCTTTATAAGTACTAAGAAGCAGCGAATATGTTAATAATAGGCATGTTAATAAGCAGAGAAGGGCACAAATACACCAAAAAAGTATTTTGTTACAAATTACAAATACTTGCTCATCAAATGTATTTTTAAATTTAAAATACAAAATACTGGTGTGAGAAATGTATTTAATACAAAAAAAAAAAAAATACAAAATTTGAAAATACAAAAATATAAACAAGATTTACAAGCAATCATTTGAAGTGCAAGAAACAGTGTCAGTACATTTATTAGGCTAATACTGGAGTTAGATACACACATAAGAGAAAGAGAAGTTCTTTCCCCTCCTTGAACAACTTATAAAAAACATTATTTAACCCTAACACTAGACAATATATCCAATATATTGATCCATATTTCTTCTAATTTCATATGTTCATATATCATATATATATATATATATATATATATATATATATATATAAAACACAATTAATACAAACGTCCGCCCAAATGTTCACGCAAAGAAAGAAGGCGTAACTTTTATTCTCGCTGTAGTATTGTTGCGCTGTAGTATTGTTGTTGCCGTGTGTTTCGTTGTGAAAGTGAAACTACTTTGTTTGGCCTTCCAAAAGAGGATGATATCCGCTTCATCATGCCTAGAGCTGATCCGTGCTGGTCGCTGAGGAAATACATAAACTTCGCGCTGTGGATCGCCGGATCGGCTTTCACTATGGACGAAGTGGAGTCCAGCCCGGGGTCATCACATGTGGTGCCGCAAGCCCGCCGGCCTCCGCTCACTCAAGTCGCTGGCTCTTTTGGAAGGACACGACTAGAAATCAGTGGTTAAGTTGTATTTACAACACTGTTCCAGAACAGTTCAACCCAAATATTAAGATGTGTGCAGTGCATTTTATGGAGGACTGTTTCCTGATCCTGGGAGAGTAGACTACAATGCCGGCTGTTCTGACTCACAGTAAAGAAACATGAAAAAATAAAGCGTAGACATGCTTGATGGTATTCAAATAAACATAGTTGTGTCTTAAAGTGAAGTGAAGCAGTTAGTCAAGTTTACATTATTTACTAAACTGGTTTCCACTTTAATTAAAAAAATAAATAAATATAATAAACAGGATTAATGTAACCATTTCAAAGAAAAAAAGGATGTTTTGTTATCGCTTTTGGAGCAAGGGCGCCACCATCTTGCAATTCCACAGCGTGTGACGTCACGAGGTTGGTTCGCTCCATTGGCCAGTGAAGAAATATAAGCATTTCTTTATTTTTTGAACACACAAATGTGCTTGGTTTTCACCATAATTGCATGAATATCCAACACCAAACTGTTTAAATCACAAAGTTTTGATCGTGGTATCCCAAAAATTGTTGTAACGTTGGCGCAACATGATGTAAACAATAAACTGAAACAAGGCAAACGTTTCGGTCACATGTTGACCATTTTCAATGCCAAGCTGACAATGTTAGAACTAGGAGCCATCTTAATTTGAGGAATCACATGATAATTAAAGAGATCACATGATCAATATCACATGATAATTATCACATGATAATTAAAGAGATCACATGAGGTGCGTTCCACTTCATGCGGAGCTGCGCAAACCGATCGGCGGCTGACTTGAAGCAGTGCATGTCGGTTAGAAATTTAGTCCGACTTGAACCGGCGCCGACGCCACGTCACTGTCACGTGTGGCATCAAAGTACCGCGATAGCGTTTCGAGAGCAGCCGGCTGACTCAGCTGGCGCAGCTTTTTCAGAGCGACTGCAAGAGTGCTGATGACGACACAGCTGTTTCACGATTGGCCAAATTCACCACATGACAACAATGACGTGTGTTTCTAGGCTTTTTTACTGTAGTCGCAATGTTATATTGAGTCCCGTTTATCATGAAAGCATATATACCCCCACTTTATTAGTATTTAAATAGTATATATTTACGTTGAACTTTATTCTTGAACAGATGGCGCTGTATTAAGCAGTATATAAAAAGTGTTTCTGTTGCTCATGAAAACGTTTCTGAAACGTCTGTATATTTGACAAATATTGCATTTAATTCACTTCATCTGTGAATGTGATAGAGTATGCAAACACCGCGCGAGCATCACTAACGGGAGCAGAAAACTAACGGGAGCAGAAATGTCCGGCTTGATGGCTCCGTTTTCAACTCCGCCCCCGACTGCAAGCGGCTACTCTCGTTGATCGCCGTCTGTAGCCGTGCTTCAAGTCGAACGCACCTATGATCAATTTTTTTATTGATCATGTGATCTCTTTAATTATCATGTGATTCCTCAAATTAAGATGGCTCCTAGTTCTAACATTGTCAGCTTGGCATTGAAAATGGTCAACATGTGACCGAAACGTTTGCCTTGTTTGATTCAGTAAATTGCTTATATTGTTTTCATCTCGCTTGTGACTCTTTGACGTTTGAGTGTGTGGACTTTTTTCAAGCTCTTCAATTTTAGCATACACACACTCTAATATATCTGTCTGTACGCATGTTTTATAAATGAGGCCCCTGATTTTTATCGGCTTTGCTTGTTTGCGGCTTTATGCTCATTTGTGCTGCTCTTGATAGATTGTGTTGGTCATTATGGAAATGATCTGACTGCATCTGTGTTCGTTTATTTGCAGACTGTCATTAGATCACACAGAACTTTACACTCCCGTTGGTACTTTTATGGAATTTCAGTTTCACAATAGTTCCTCTTCAGGAACTCGAGCTGCGTCGAAAAACGCTAGGGGAACGCCCTTCAGAAACTCTAATAGCATGACTCTCATTTACTAGTAAATGATGAAGATATGTTGCCTGAAAGTGACTAATTTATCCAGATGGAACTTCTAATAACACTTGTAGTATTTTCTTGCTATACATGAAATGTTGATCATATTTGCATTGAAAAATACGTTAATGTCTTTAGTAAGCCAGGCAATATGTCTATGAAATATCATCATAGAAGAGTAGCAGTTGCCCTTGAGCATTTGTTTACCATTTCTAAATGGCAGGACCACTAGCTTCTAGGGATGGCTGGCGCGAAACTGACGTTTCGACACGGTGTCGAGATCCCGAAGCGCAGATGTTTCGAAACACTGCTCCGAAGTGGGATTCGAAACACCCATGTCACGTGACTAAGATTTATAACATATTCACAATTAATTAATTCAGTTGTCAAAGAGATGTTACAACACATTACAAGAACAGAACAATAAAAACACAACTTTCAAATATTTATTATAATTATATACATGCTTCACCCGGGATGCAAACCTTAAGTGACAGGTTCTGACAACATGCCAAGTGTGCACACTAACCACTCCCCCAACACACATGGTGGAATGACAAGCACAACATATACCTTCTAATTCTTCAATTCGCTTAACTGATTCGTTGTCAATGCTATTTCAGAGCAATACTTCAAAATGACCACTAGGTGTCAACGTAGAGACGGGTGTCGAATTGTTTCGAAGCCTCGGCACATTTGCTTCGACTGTTTCAGTGTTTCATGAAGCCTCGCTTGGCCCACCACTACTAGCTTCTCAGATCCTCTACAAAACCCATCACAGCACTAGAATGACCTTTTACTGTCACAACCAGCACGACCCCTGGTTATCATCAGCATGAGCCTCAGGCATACAATGGAGCGTCAGATATTAACTCATAATATCTCATTGCCGCCCAGAACACCTTTTTTTTTTTTTTGCACCCTGTATACTGACTATTTAGACATGATAGGTAAAACCCATTATTAAGAGACTACTACAGTGTGGAATATTTTTGAGGAAAAATCAATTTTTTGCCTTTTCCACAGAGGCACTAGTAGCAAGTAATCTATTATAGAAAGCAATGTTATAACTAATGTGTGTTGTGTTTTTTGTATTAAATAACCTGTACTTTTGATTTAATGCAATTCTGATCACATACATTTTCTGTTGTCTGCTTGTTTGCTCAATAACGGCTTATGCAGACTGCTGAGTCAGTGTTTGTCTGTGGGATGTTCATTCATTCATTCATTCATTCATTCATTCATTCTCACAGTGGTCTATTACTGTGGTCTGTTATTGCCCTAAATGGCATGTAAAAATGAAACATAATTTTGAACATTCAAATCACCACAGCAAGAATACTCACACATTTCAAAATACAAATCTATTTCTCTTTGCTTAATATCCAACTGTCCTTCAGTATAGCAGGCAGTTTTGAATTACTTGGAGACACCAATCAGCATAACATCTCTTTTCTGCCATTTCTGGGTTCTGTCAATCTAAACAATGTTGGTGAAGTTCATATTGCAGTGAGCTGATGGTCAGGTTTAGATGAATCTCGTCAGTTAAATCCTCCTTTTTCAGCAGACTGGAGGTAAGCCATCATTGTGAAGTTCAAATGAATAGGTGTTAGAAAAGCTCATCTCACATTCTCGGCTGAGTTATTTCCAGAGCAAGTGATAACATGGCTGTTACTTTTTAATGTTGCTGGCGTTAGTGTTGTTCTGATATGATGCAAAGTGGCATGAACAAATTCATAAGAAGGTGGCAGCTTCTTCCTTGGTGAACTCCATGTAATCTATATTTACCATGGTCTTAACTGTAGCGAATCAGCTCATGGGGAAATATGAATAATTAATCATAACTAGTTATAATTAATTATAAATATTTAGATCCGCTGTAGATATTTAGCTGACCTCTCAGGGTCAACTGTCTGTCAATTCTAAGAACGTTAATTTCCTGGTTAAAGGAAATAACTTTCTTACTGTACAACTCTACACAGAGCATGAAAAATGGTGTGTCTGATTGGTCCAGACGCTACATAACGATTTTCAATGAAAGAGTGAATACATGAACAAATGCATGAATAAATAACTGAATCAAACAGTCATTGATATGAATGAAGGTGTTTATTGTACATGTAGAATAGTAAATGTGAGTAAATAAATCTTGTTTCTGTTGCCAGGACAATGTGGATCTGGGGGATTTGATGTTTTCTCTATGCTATCTGCCCACTGCCGGACGACTGACCATCACTATGATCAAAGCACGAAATCTGAAAGCCATGGACATCACTGGAGCTTCAGGTATGAGCAGATTCAGATTGTATTTATATACCTGGATTTACAGTTTGAAATGACATATTACACTATAAAAAATGCTGGGTTGTTTCAACCCAACTTTGGGTCAAATATGGACTAACCCAGCTGTTAGGTTAAATTTTTACATTTAATTTTTAACCCAAAAGTTGGGTTAGTCCATATTTGACCCAAAATTGGGTTGAAACAAAATTTTTTAGAGTGTACCTTTCTTTTTTTTCTCCTTAACAAAATAGCTTTAGAGGATTTGCAACTAATGGTAGGATATGTAAGAGGCTAGATAAAGTTTTAAGCTGGTGTAATGTAAGCTCTTTTGTATTAATGTATTAATATGTTGTGAGGTACAGTTACCAGAGTGACACTAAAACAGGTAGTAGTAATGGCTACTCTTTACTAAAGTACATGCCAGAGCACATACATCTTTACTTTAACTTGAGTGAAAAAGTGTGGTCAGTACTTCAACTTTTACCAGAGTCTTTTTAAACATGAGTATTTGTACTTCTGCTTGAGTGAAGGATGTGTGTACCTTTGCCATCTCTGGTCATTCCTTGAATTTGTGTTCAAAAGGGAACTGTGGATAAAAGGTTATGGTCTTAAATGATTATAATGATATATTTGGCCGTAGGTAATACACAGCGTGCTGATATACAGCCATATCGCACAGCTACAAGTGTGACATTGTGTTTATACAACAGTTTGATGGCACAAGTGTGAAAATAAAAAAGAGACAACAACGGAGTGTCTTTAAAAACCCTCTGCCATGGATTCAAATCTCAGTTTGTCAGTTTAACAGCTGAGCCCAAGCCTATGTTACTAATTCGAAAATGTCACTTTAGAACTAGTAAGGAAGGAACGTTGAGTTGCTTCATTGAAAGCTTATTGTATTACTGTATTAAAAGTTCACTGTATTATTTAGAGTAGAGTATTATGAGAGAGAGAGATGGACTGAGTGTGATTACCTGCATCTGATACAGCATTCATTCTTCAGCTCAATCTCATATTCAGAATAAAACATTACCTTGAATGTCCACTGAGGAAAGCGATATCTTTGTCTTTCAATCTGTTAAGGGTGATTTCCGATGACAGCGCTGCTCAGTTCATTTGTAGGCTGCATCTTTCAAGGTGTTGTTGAAAGTAAAAATAACTCCTTCAATATAAAAGTCTTAACTGCTGACTCACACATAAAACAGTCTCTTGCAGCCATCTAATGACGGAATAATGTAACAAATCAAATTTTTATCAACACTAAATACTACTATTAAATGCTACTATTATTTGTATAAAATATTATTTATTGAATAATAATATTTAACAACAACAACAGCCATCATAAAAGTTACCAGACAAATCAGTCAAAAGTACAAAGGCATAATTTATAATGTTATGAGAGTTTGCCTTCAGCCAAAACTATTTGCTCTGGAACAAAACATAGATTAATGAGACCAAAGACTGCCTATTAGATTTACCCAAAACACATTCTATCTCATGTTTAACAGCTATTTAGACATCAGAGCCAGCAGTAAATTCCAGAAGAACTGGCTTAGGTACGTCTGCTCTCGGCTGGCTCATGAGCGCTGAACGTCCGCTGACGCCCTGGAGCTCACATCTACGAAAACGTTGAAGCAAATTTTCAAATAGACGCTATCTTTATTTCAAAAACACATATTTGAAGTCTAAACAACTACATTCTCACACAGTACTATTTATACAGAATATTGCACGCCTGGAAAAGGCTCTTAGCCAATTTTATTTTTTGTAATATTCTTACTATGATAACATTACATATTTTCACTATTCACTTGGACTCTTTTCTTAGATCCTTATGTGAAAGTTTCTCTGATGTGTGATGGACGGAGACTGAAGAAAAGAAAAACCTCCACCAAGAGGAACACATTAAACCCTGTGTACAATGAGGCCATAGTGTTTGATGTCCCTCCAGAGAACATTGACCAAATCAGCCTTCTCATAGCTGTTATGGACTATGACCGGTGAGAATCTTATAATTGTCTTTTGTGTCCTTTCTGCCCATTACAGACGCATTGTATAAGGGTATCAATTGAAATAAAAGATGATATCTTTGTTGCTATTTCTTCTTCTTATTTTTTTTTCTTTCTGATTTTTAAGCAATGTTCCCGTTTCAAAACAAGTTAAGCTCTGTGCACAGCATCTGTAAAATGCTGTTGATTACCAGAAATAAATTTTGACTCATCCTTCATAGATGACATTTACAGAAGGCACTTACAATGGAACTCTATGGGACATGGTATTCTATTGTTTTATTTTTTTCACCAAATATTCTAAAGATTATTCCACTTTTATGTGTCAAATGTGATTTGTAACTTTGAGGAATATAATTTAAAGGCAGATCTTTGCTTGAGAATTAGAATATTCTCTGTGTTCTCAATCACTTTTTATTTATTTATGTATTTATTTATTGGTAAGTTTAGCATTTTTTGGGTTGTTTAATACTGAGATGTTATTCATGGAAATAACTTTACATGGACAAGGTTAGTAAGCAAATCAAACACTTAGAAAAATGAAGGATGTACCTTAAGCTTGTGAACTTTAAGGCTATACTTCATTGTATGTTCGTTAATGTGAACGTTTTTGTTTGTTAACTGAGAGATGAGTTAAAATAGTTTTCTGTAGTAACAGCATTCCAGACAAATGCCCTTGATCTTTACACTTTACTTGGTAGTTGGAGCTACTTGGAAAGATTGCAATTTTGATTTGTCAAAATTAAAACATTTTATAAATTAAACAAATAATGATTAATCTGATGACTTTTTGAGTTCCTCTTAAAATAATCTAAAATATTATAAAAATAAAAAACACAACGTATACACACATTTCTGATTTGCACTTGATGAAGATGTACAGTATGTGAGCCTTAAAGAAAGGGCAGTGGAGATATATAATACAGACAGCATTTTTACAGCAATGGTTCTGCAAAAAGTAGTCTTATGAAGTAAACACAGTATTTTGCTCTCTCTTTTCACAGTGTAGGTCACAATGAGGTCATTGGCGTGTGCCGAGTAGGTAATGATGCTGAGGGTTTGGGCAGAGAACATTGGAATGAAATGTTGACATACCCACGCAAACCCATCGCACACTGGCACCCTCTCATCGAGGTAAGAATGCATGGACTTTCTCTTTCAAAAGTTAATTCAGGTCAGATTTACAGTGGGGGAAATATTTATTTGATCCCCTGCTGATTTTGTAAATTTGCCCACTTACAAAGAAATGAAGGGTCTGTAATTTTCATGGTAGGTTTATTTTAACGTAGAGAGACATAATACCAACCAAAAAATCCAGAAAAAACAACAACACATTATATACAGGTTAGAAATTGATTTGCATTTCAGTGAGTGAAAAAAGTATTTGATCCCCAAGCAAAACATGACTTAGTACTTGGTGCAGAAACCCTTGTTGGCAAGCACAGAGGTAAGACGTTTTTTGTAGTTGGTCACCAGGTTTGCACACATCTCAGGAGGGATTTTGATCCACTCCTTTTTACAGATCCTCTCTAAATCCTTAAGGTTTCTTGGCTGTCATTTGGCAACTCGAAGTTTCAGCTCCCTCCACAGATTTTCTATAGGATTGAGGTCTGGAGACTGGCTAGGCCACTCCATGACCTTAATGTGCTTCTTCTTGAGCCACTCCTTTGTTGCCTTGGCGGTATGTTTCGGGTCATTGTCATGCTGGAAGACCCATCCATGACCCATCTTCAGTGTTCTGGCTGAGGTTCTCGTCCAGGATTTTACAGTACATGGCCCCGTCCATTTGCTCCTCAATGCGGTGAAGTCATCCTGTACCCTTAGCAGAAAAACAGCCCCCAAAGCATAATGTTTCCACCTCCGTGGTTGACTGTAGGGATGGTGTTTTGGGGGTAATTTCTCTCCCTTCAAACACGGCAAGTCGAGTTAATGCCAAAGAGCTCAGTTTTGGTCTCATCTGACCTCAGTACTTTCTCCCAAGCCTTCTCTGAATCATTTAGATGTTCTTTGGCAAACTTTAAATGGGCCTGTACATGTGCCTTCTTGAGCAGGGGGTCCTTGCGGGCGCTTCAGGATTTCAGTCCATTGCGGCGTAGTGCGTTACCAATTTTTTGCTTGGTGACTGTGGTCCCAACTGCCTTAAGATCATTAACAAGCCCTCACCTTTCTCATGATCATCCTTACCCCATGAAGCAAGATCTTGCACGGAGCTCCAGACCATGGCCGATTGATGGTTGTTTTGTATTTCTTCCATTTCCGAATAATCGCACCAACAGTTGGCTCCTTCTCACCAAGCTTCTTGCTGATGGTCTTGTAGCCCATTCAAGCCAGTGTTCATTTTGACAGGCATTTTTGATCAGCGCGATTCCGCCTATCACTCCTTCACTAACTTTAAGTTAATCGGCAACAAATTGTGACTCCCGGGGAAAACGGGACGTCTGGTCACCTTATCCCTACCCCTTCGGGTCTGAGGCCATTGTTTCAGATTGCTAGTTCGCATTTGATAGCCTACTTCCCTAAGCATTTGATAGCCTACTTTCACTGACTATATTCTTGTTTGCAATATTATAGGATGTTTACGCAAAGGTTTTGTCAGACTGTCATTTCAACAGTTATGTCAGCTTATCACTAAACCTTTGTACATGCTGATTGAACTTCATGGATGAATGTGGAATTTGAAGTTTTGCTAACATACTACTTTTAATAACACTGCTCCGCTAACAGCTGGCCTTGCCAACTAAAACAAAATCAATTTTGAGTTGAGACTTTGATACTTTTATCATCAATCACAACATAATTCACAAACTCAGGTAACTGCAGACAATAACTACTTGCCTGTTGGTTTTATAAATGCTTAGAGAATAAACTGTTCAGGGGGTGAAATGTGCACACAGAGCTGTGAGCCATTATTTGAACAAAGGAATTAAATCTTCCAGAGAGCAGAAGAGTACTGATGACCTTTATGCGGCCATTATTACTGCAGGGGAGATCTATCTCTCAGTATAATTAACCCTCTACCGCACTCATTATGATAGACCTATATAAAAAAATATTTGAATATTTTTATTTTCTAAGAATGGCCTAACTTGAAGTGCTGTAAAAAAAAATGTGGAAAAAAATATTATTTTAAGGTACTTTATGATATGTTGCCATACGGCAACAGCATACACTAGTGGATCTAACTTAGAATAAGTGTAAGCTTACTTATAATTAATATTTTTTCTCAGAAATGTTGTTTGTGTTGATTCAATTGGTGCTATTATAAGCTTTAACACAATACTTACTTATAATTGACACCTTATACATACTTTCCAACAACTTGTGCTTTTATTTATTATATTCTTTTTTTGCTGAATAATGATTTATAATTGTTTTAATTTCATTGCATTTTTCATGAATATTATTTAAACTGCAAATTTATACAGTTAAAACAAATATAATACTGTATATAATGTATCATAAAACACTGACATAAAACCAAAAACATTGCAGTTCATGAAAATTCAGCATTACACAATCTTATGAGAGGAAGACTATGAACATGAGCCCCCATCCCTCCATCCCCCCCTTAATCCTTGAAAGATCCTTATAATTCATATTTTTTCTCAGAAATGTTGTTTGTGTTGATTCAATTGGTGCCATTATAAGCTTTAACACAGTACTTACTTATAATTGACACCTTATACATACTTTCCAACAACTTGTGCTTTTATTTATTCTATTCTTTTTTTGCTGAATAATGATTTGTAATTGCTTTAATTTCATTACATTTTTCATGAATATAATTTAAACTGCAAATTTATACAGTTAAAACAAATATAATACTGTGTATAATGTATCATAAAACACTGACATAAAACCAAAAACATTGCAGTTCATGAAAACTCAGCATTATGCAATCTCTTGAGAGGAAGACTATGAACATAAGCCCCCCCAATAATCCTTGAAAGATCACCCTTTTTATGTATGAAACTTCACAAAGCAGCTTTTTCATGTGCAGGAAGAGCACTTTCTGCCCTTTTTTTCTTTACCTTGCCATAGAATATGGCCGTGCTCACTGATGTAATGTTACCTGTATTCATATTTAATCAAAAGTAAAATTGCCATTTCAATTTGATTATATCCATAATACAAATGCCATTAACATATGACTAATCAACATTATATCACTAGTATTAATGTTGTTATTGTTACAGCTTAACAAATTGCAGCTGACCTTGCTAGCTAGCTAAACGTTCTAAAAAACGTAATAATGTTCTCTTAAAGAGACAGTGGCAAGGAAATGAACACAGAGTATGTTGCCATATGGCTACACCATGCGGTAGAGGGTTTGTTGTTTGTGTTGATTCAATTGGTGCTATTATAAGCTTTAACACAGTACTTACTTATAATTGACACCTTATACATACTTTCCAACAACTTGTGCTTTTATTTATTCTATTCTTTTTTTGCTGAATAATGATTTATAATTTTTTTATTTCATTACATTTTTCATGAATATTATTTAAACTGCAAATTTATACAGTTAACACAAATATAATACTGTATATAATGTATCATAAAACACTGACATAAAACCAAAAAGTTCATGAAAATTTAGCATTATGCAATCTCTTGAGAGGAAGACTATGAACATGAGCCCCCCCATCCCTCCATCTCCCCCTTAATCCTTGAAAGATCACCTTTTTTATATATGAAACTTCACAAAGCAGTTTTTTCATGTGCAGGAAGAGCAAGTTCTGCCCTTTTCTTCTTTACCTTGCCATAGAATATGGCCGTGCTCACTGATGTAATGTTACCTGTATTCATATTTAATCAAAAGTAAAATTGCCATTTCAATTTGATTATATCCATAATACAAATGCCATTAACATACGACTAATCAACATTATTTCACTAGTATTAATGTTGTTATTGTTACAGCTTAACAGATTGCAGCTGACCTTGCTAGCTAGCTAAACTATTGTAATAATGTCATTCCACTATTGCACAGTGTTGCCGCATACATTTGAATGATTTACCAAAAACTAATTTTATAAAAACTTTTTTGAGAGGTGAATATGTCATCATAACATCATAACAGTGATGTTTTAGATTTTTTTGTAGAAGTGACACGTACTGGTCCTTGTTTGTTACTGACATTTTAGTTTGCTTTCAGCAACTACCAACAAGAGACAGCAGTCTGTCAGAAATCTCGCCACAGAAAAAAAAACTGCATGTCATGTGACTTAATCAAAGCACATCATTGGCTAAACTAAGGTCTTCTCTTTCCAACAAAAAAAAACGAGAATGTTCTCTTAAAGAGACAGTGGCAAAGAAATGAACACAAAGAGTATGTTGCCATATGGCTACACCATGCGGTAGAGGGTTAAGTGTAACAACTTATAACAATGAAAAAAAAAGTATGAAAAAATAATCCCAAACTTACTTATTAAAAGTGAGCATGGCAAGACTGTTTTAGAGTTGTTTCAACCATCCTCACATTTGCAATTATCTAAAGCTGTGTGTAATCACTGTGTGTCTGCTTCTCTTTTTCTTTTATTGTTGTCTCTTCGGTGACTCTGCTTGTTAACAGCAGGTATCCTCACTAATGGTCAATCAGCACTTGTAGAGTGAACCTTCTTTATTAATTATGACAACACTTCTTCAGAATTACTTTTATTCTGGCAACATATAAACCCTGAACATTGTTGATTTTGGGAAGGAAAATTAGAAATAGAATTTGTTTATTTGTAAGTAAGTTTGGAATTTGACTACACAAAGAAAAAAAAAAGTTTAGAAATATTTAGAAACAAATCAAATAGAGATGTAAGACACACACACACATGAAATGACTCGGTTGCTCTGATGGTTTGAAGCAAATCTGATCTATTGTTAAGGAACATTTCCCTGGACAATTGAGTCAAGGTCATAGTAGTCCTCCTGCAGGAAAAAAAGAAAGAAAAACAAAGCCATACTCACATTATCAAAGATACTCTTCATCTGTTATTATTATTTTTTTCTTTTGAGAAGGAATTCAGATTCACATGGGGAAACAAGAATCAAGCACACTTAAACATAACTGACCTTAAAAAAGGTCCGAATTTCTCTGAAAACTCACTATCTAAGGACTTCATATAAAGCAAACGACCACTGTATATATAACTCTGTAATTTGTGGCACTGCAGGGAGCAAGAAAAAATAATTTTCTTTCACAGCAGATGGTTTTGAAGGCTGAGGTGAAGAGTACTGTGAGATCCTGTTTTTGTTTATTTGTTGCCTATGTAGGATATCAGACCGAATCAGACAATCTAAGATTTGGTCAAAACATGGTTGAAACATGAGGAGCCGAATTCCACAAGAGGCCCACGACACAGGATGTCATAAATCAGACCCTAGCACTAGCCAGTCTGAAGCAAGCCTAACCAACTCTTTCACAGAACAGCTTTCAACATTAACACAAAAGGAACACACTGATCATAACAACCCAGGAAGGAGATTGTCAATTTTAGGGCAAGTAATCAAGATTAAATGGTCATAAATGATTCCCTTTGAGCTAAATTGACCTGTTTCCCTTACACCTATTAAAGGCCAACTTATTTTTAACACTATCCTCCCACCTTTAAAAAAAAAAAAAAAAACTTCCACTTTATATCTCACAAATTTCAGCACAAAATAATAAATAAATAAAAAAGGCCTGTTTTAGGACCATTAATTTAAATCTCTAATAGCTTGTTTGAAATCACGTGATTCTGATGACGCGAGAAATTCAGATGGCGGACAGGAAGTGAAAAGCTGAATGGATGAGATGGAGTAAAGTCCGTACTGTACTGGTAGACCAAGGCCTTAGCCAGCTATGAGGTCACCGAGGTCCAGACCTCAGATTTTTTTCCTCGTCACCGCTCGTCAATGTCAAAAAATATTTCAGATGACCAATCAAATCAAAATAGGCGGGCTTTATGTTCACATAAGCTGCATATAGCGCAAATTTCAAAGCAACGCTTCAGTTAGCGGCTATAAAGTGCCAGATAAACATTTCATATCTGACAGATGTTTTACGATTGAAATGTTAATGATTAATTTATATAGTCCTTTATTGTGTATTTTTGTACACCCAAAGCGCTTTACAATCATGTGGGGGGGTCTCTCCTCAACCACCACCAGTGTGCAGCATCCACTTGGATGATGCGACGGCAGCCACAGGACAACGGCGCCAGTGCACTCACCACACACCAGCTACAGGTGGAGAGGAGAGAGAGTCATAGCCAATCAAGTGGTTGGGGATTATTAGGAGGCCATGATTGACAAAGGCCAGGGGGGCAATTTTGGCCAGGACACCGGGGTTACACCCCTACTCTTTACGAGAAGTGCCAAGGGATTTTTAATGACCACAGAGTGAGTCAGGACCTCAGTTTAACGTCTCATCCGAAAGCCGGTGCTTTTTGACAGTATAGTGTCCCCGTCACTATACTGGGACCCACACAGACCACCCCCTGCTGGCCTCACTAACACCTCTTCCAACAGCAACCTAGTTTTCCCAGGAGGTCTCCCATCCAGGTACTGACCAGGCTCAACCCTGCTTAGCTTCAGTGGGCAACCAGTCTTGGGCTGCAGGGTGATATGGCTGTGGTTAAACGACTGACAAAAATGATCAGGAATGCAAACTTGTCTAAATTTACCATTTTCAATTGACGTTATTTATGTAATGTGATTCATAATTGTCAATGTGAGGGGACACAAAACAATATTAACGAAGCCATTTTCATTATATATTAACGTTAGGCATATGATTAATAATGAATGGGCACATACTGTGAATTTATTAAACATAATTACATAGCTTTCCTTGTAGCCTTCAATAAAGTAACTTAATAAAATGATTAATACAACATATCAGTCTACCATGTGTTTACTTTGTTCACTGACAAAGATGAAAATGAAAATAATATCAATCAAAGCAGAGAGCTGGTATTGACAAATAATATACTGCCTACTGACATGTTTTGAATTGTTATCCAAATGTTTGGCCTTCAATTATTTCCTCTTAAAATGCAAATATTAGGGCTGTCAAAATGGCTGCGCTATTATAAGAGAAAGGTATAAACAGAAAAGCACAAAAATATGTTGGACGTGATCCTTAAGTTATGAAGAGTAGCAATTTTTCAACTAAATTTAAATACTTGCCTGCCATCGAGGCGGTGGATATAGGCTAAGCAATTGCTTACCTGAACTAACCCTGATTGCAAACAAGCTATTTCGAAAGTGAATCCCACATTTATATGAGGGATGCGGGATATATGTCAATCCTGAAACTTTGCTGCATGTACAGGGTATTTGGCCTTTGGTCCAGTTAGAAGCACGTGAAACAGAACTTTTATTAAAATTCTGAATTGATTATAGCCTAGAAAGCGAGTGAATAGTGCTTCCATATAATCACTAAAAATCTGTCACTCACTTCAATTTATCGCAATCTCACAATGTTCCGTTATAATCAAGGAAGCTCTCTAAACTGCACATATAATATCTTATTTTCATCATGTCTACGTGTGGCGTTTAGCATTGAGTGAATTCTGACCGTCTCATGCTGAATGCGTGAGAGTTGGCAGCTCTCAGTGTTGGGAAGGTTACTTTGGAAATGTAATAGGTTACAGATTACAAGTTACCCTATTTAAAATGTAATAGTAATGTAACTTTTTCAATTACTTTATTAAAATAATGTAACTGATTACTTCTTGATTACTTTTCTAAATTTCTAATGAATGTTTATTTGCAACTGTTAATCATTTTCAAATATTTACACCATGCAGGGTTAACCTTACAGTAGTGCTCAACACTGTCAGACTTTCAAAATCATTTGAATTAAGATGATCAAATTGGAACACATCCACCACAAAATCAGACTTTAGTACCCCCTTTTACCGCCTCCTATTCTGTGTACTAAACTCCTGAAACATTGGTGTCTTTTTGAAACATTGGTGTCTCTTTGTATGTCGATAGTTTTCTCAAAATAAGTAAAATGCTCATGAAGTGACTCAGAGCAGTTCTAGAGATTATGTTTATGTGTTCATGTACTCATATATTGAGGCGGCAGAGGCTGAAAACACCGCGAGCTTCAGTAGGCGTGTATGTGTAGTAAATGAAACCGCATGTCTGCGCCATTAATTTCCACGAGGGGCGGCCTGGGAAAAATATTTCAGGCCGGGAAATCTCACACATCTTACATGGACAACCCTATTTTTTGTATGGACCTCACATAAAAAAG
>NW_015631723.1:447889-458063 GCF_001515625.1 Sinocyclocheilus rhinocerous
CCATGCTTTTATTATAGTAAAAGTACAGTAACCTTTTTTTTTTTTGGCAAATGGATTACCATTTGTATTTATTTTTACTACAAATTCCATTCTTATACTATGGTCAGTGTAGTTTTGTATTTACCATGGTTAATTTGAGGTTACCATGGTTTAGCAATAGTAACCATTGTCTTTGTAGATTGTGATTTATAGTAAAATCATCGTTAATTTTCATAAGGGTTGTGTTGTTGTCTGCCCTAGCTCGTTAACATTTTCATAAGTAACTGTAATTTAATTACACATTTTTTTCTTAGTAACTGTAACTGATTACAGTTACATTTATTTTGTAATTAAATTATGTAACGCCATTACATGTAACTAGTTACTCCCCAACACTGGCAGCCCTTATCTATTTATATATTAATATTATTATTGTGATATTGTATTATTATGATTATTATTATTAATAACAATATCTTAATATATTATTAATATCTTAATGTATTATTATATATTATATTAACCATTTGCACACATGAGCATTATCCGTCTCGCTAGCGATTCCTATATAGAAAAATCACTTCCTGCCCTCCAGCTGTATTTCGCCACAGCAATGACATCATGTGCAAACAACCTACTGTTTTAAATGTGCGTAATTCAAATCTCAAATGCGTATTTCATTATTAATATTATTAATAACATTTTAATAAATTAAATGCTAACATGATGTCTAAATACTTGTATATTTATTGTTTTAACATTTTTATTACTTAATATTTTTTTAAGTGCTTGACCTGTGAACCTTGAACTGAATGTACATGTCCAATGCAGTAATGTCAAAGCAATGCAAGCATGGCTAATGAAGTTTTGAGTGAACTAAGATGACTAGTGATTTGTTCTCCTGCACTCTTTGCAGTATCACAGTACTGGAGGGGGAAGCCAGGGAGGTTCCTGTAATTCCCTGAAGGCCCCTCCGTCGCCATAGCCTGAGGTCCAAGTTCTCATCTTTAGACCAACAACAGAAGATAATTCATGCACAAGATGTTCTGTCCTGGGATCCAGAGGCCCAAAATCAGAGAGCTCCAGTTGGCTGTTCCTGACAACAAAGGGGATAGTGTGCCATTTTTTTCTACCTGTTCACTTGGAAGCCCTTCCACTGCATGGGAATACTTGATTGTTTCAGCTGCATGTTGAGTGGTCACATACTGTATGGTTATTTTGTGCTACTCATGGTGATTTGGAAAAGAAAATGTAGTGGGGAAAAAGTGGAAAAGAGTATTTTTATGTCGTTCTCAAAGTTTTGATTCTCACTGTGTGTTTTTACATGGAGTGTCAGTGTGTCACTCAATGCTCTTGAGGATAGAATGTCAATTTTCCTTTTTTTAATTTATACCCTCTCACAGCGCATGAGTCTATTTTGGTGTGGTAAAGTTCAAGATGTTATCTGTTTCTTGTTTGAAATGCTCTGTGGATTTTGTCATAAAGCATCATGGTGGTGAATTGTTTACAGACTTTGCAAGTAAAATGTTATTTCTCATGTTATTAAACATCTATTTCTTACAAAACCAATCTGGTTTAAATTAAGTGTTTCTAAATTATTTATATCAATGTGCAGTATAGGGGTGTAATGGTTCAATTTTCTCATCTTTAGATTTAGTTTTAAGCATCTTGAAGAAGATGTCACAGTTCTATAAGTTTAGGCATTTTAGATCTTTATTTTTATGTAATCCCTGGCTGACAATGCAAAAGATATAAATTACCATTTTAAAAATGTTTTTAGTGAAACATCTACTGTATGTGCCTATAAGAGTTTGCTCAGTACTTGTATATCATTTATATGAGTTTATTTTATTTTATTTATTTTGCACAATTAGCAAATCATTTTATCTTCATTTTGTAAGATTAAACCTAATATATATATATATGTATATATATATATATATATATATACAGTGGTTGTGTGGCTTTCCTAATCAAGTCCAATCAGTATAATCAAATACAGCTGGACTCAAATGAAGGTGTAGAACGATCTCAAGGATGATCAGAAGAAATGGACAGCACCTGAGTTCAATATATGAGTGTCACAGCAAAGGGGGTGAATACTTAGGACCATGTGATATTTCAGTTTTTCTTTTTTAATAAATCTGCAAAAATGTCAACAATTCTGTGTTTTTCTGTCAATATGGGGTGCTGTGTGTACATTAATGAGGAAAAAAAATTAACTTAAATGATTTTAGCAAATAGCTGCAATATAACAAAGATTGAAAAATTTAAGGGGGTCTGAATACTTTCCGTACCCACTGTATATACACATTTTTTTCTTCTTTAGTAAAACCATTTAAGATGTATTGTACATTATATCAGTTTATAAATGTCAATATTTTCACAACAGAACTGACAATGAATTTCAAATAGCAAAATACTTTACATTGAACCACAGATGTAAAAAAAAACACAGCTGTTTTCCCTGTAATGACTATTGAGACTAGTTAATTTTCCCATTCTGAGTTTGACAGAAATTATTTTGCTCTCATGCAGCTCTAAACAAGTGTGCTCATTATAAGCAACGCAACAGACGTGTTGAAAGTGCTGTGTTAAGTGACACAGGGATGGTGCAACTCATGTCAGATGGCTCTGATTCATGGAGATTGATTTAGGCATTCACTGATCTGTTTGCTTTATCGTCAATCAAACTCCATTTGTTCCTGTCAGAGTCCCGAGGACTTGCTTTCATCAGATACATCTGTTTCCTTCAGACAGAGAATATCTTAGGAGAATCGCTTGCACAGAAAGCAGGATATAACAAAAACCTATACATCAGCACCTATCTCTTATGCTGAATTGTATTCAAAATTGGAGGTTATTCCTACTTTATATCTCTGGGATATCAAGCATTTATTTTTCCAAAAAAGGCAGTGTTAGTTTTGTTCCCTTTCAAGTCTGTCTCTAGACATTGCAAAGGATACTAGGTGAAATCCCTTTCTCCGAACCTTCCTGAAGCCTCATTGAATCGCGCTATTGTGCTGCAATAGACAATGGTGTTTGAGCGCTTGTCTGATTGGCAGGCTTAGCCGCTATAAATGCAGCGCCATGTGCCATATTACCTCAGAATCTTTCTCCTTCACATAGCTATGAAGCCTCCTAACGCTCACCATTGAAGGCACGCTCTCCAGTGGATGGTGCCTGGATTGCCGTTCCCTGTAGTGTTCCGGTGAGTATGACATATTTTATATTATGACGGATAAGCTGTCCACTCACTGCTTTTCCTCTCCCAACTGTGTGCAGAACACAGCAAGGCCTCAATCACTCGCTTATTCACGCAAGAGCAGCAGCTCCTTGCCTCAGAGCAACGGTCAGCCTTGTACACTGAAAAAAATTATTCATTGAATTTACTCAATTTTTTTAAGGTAAGTGGTTGCAATCAATTGATTTGATCTAAATTTAAACAAACAAATTTAGTTGAACTTAACCAATTTTATTGAGTTACCTTAGTATATAAAAAAAGTAATTTCAGCCCTATTTAATTGTTACTTCCTCTTAAATTATTTATTTATTACTGATAAAAAATTATTCATTTAATTTACTAAAATTTTTTAAGGTAAGTGGTTGCAATCAATTTATTTTAACTAGATTTAAATAAACACATTTCGTTAACTATCTTTTAACATTTTAAAATAAATTGTTTGCAACCGCTTACCTTAAAAAATATTTTTTTCTGAAGGAGAGATCCTTAAATGGCTTTGCAAATACAGACAGTAGTATGTTTAATGTTTTAAACTTATCTTTAATGTCATCAAATGAGGTGCATGTTCAATAACAGTTTCTTTGTGGGTACAAGTGTTTAAAACAAGTGCTTACTTAACATTGCACATTCACAAAATAAAAAAACAAAAAATCACAGGTGGAAAGAGGCCACATTGTGAAAATACAGACAGTAGTATGTTTAATGTTTTAAACTTATCTTTAATGTCATCAAATGAGGTGCATGTTCAATAACAGTTTCTTTGTGGGTACAAGTGTTTAAAACAAGTGCTTACTTAACATTGCACATTCACAAAATAAAAAAACAAAAAATCACAGGTGGAAAGAGGCCACATTGTGAATCATTAAAACAACGCTAAAACTGCACAAATGTTAAAAACAGGAGTGCTGACTTAACATTGCACAATTAATAAAAATATAATGTAGAAACAGGCAACAGTACAGTTGTGAATCATAACAATAGTGAATAAAACAGTGCTAAAACTGCACAACAAAGTGTTCACATGTCATGCAACAAATTGCAATTTGTAAGGGAATTAAAAAATGTTTGAACTACTGATATACAGGACTTAAATGGAAAATAGTGCAATGTAGGCTGACATCTGGACTAACATTTCATGCTGAGCCTGCACATACATGCCTGCTGCAAAATTACAGCAGTAAACTGTTTTTCAGTCCTAGAATTTTGGGGGAGAGCCTTTCAGAATCCATCTGCATAAGGAATTTCTGAACAAATTCATAGTAGTATTTGAGTTCTTTTGGGTATGCCAAATTAAGCACATAGATTGTACCCAGCATCAATGCACAGGCTTGTGCCACAGATTTGATCTGCTCAAGAATCATTACTCCATCAACAATGATTCCAATATTGTCGTAGTCTCCAAGAACACCTCCTTCCTTTTTAATGACACATATGCCCATGGCAATGTTTTCCAGGTCTTTCAAGAAGTCATCTCTAAAAGCTAGAAAAATACAGCTGGTTTTCCAAGCAAAAACCGTCAAAAAACGCTTACACGTAGTTACATTATGATATGTAATATTCAGAGGGTGGGGAGATGTGGGGATTCCCCCGGTCTATATGACTCTGCATCCCCTCAATGATTTGTTATTCCCAGTGAATGAGTTAAAACTCCCACCCAGGTGACACTACTCCAATAACAGACCATGCAAAATACCCAAAATAATACTATCTTTAAAATATTGCCAATTACGTTACAACGTTGCAAACAACAATAAAATCAGAGAACGACTTTAACTGTAAGCAACACGAGCATACAGAAAACAAAGGGAACAATAACCTTCAGAATAATGTAATAATAATCTTCAAAATGTTCAGAGGATTTACATTTCCTTGTTTTTCCTGATGTTTGTTATTTTTTCAAACACATTTTACATGCTGCACCATTAAAGCTAGCAAAAAGGGGGATGTTTTAGTAGTAAAGATATTTACACTGAAACATTAAACTGACAAAAACATAAAAGAAAAACACAATGACGCAAATTAACAGACGTTGCTATGCCATATATGAGCATTCAGATCTTACAGAGCAACTTGCTTACATTAAAGTCAACTGAATGTTTACTGTAATATGTGGTGATGCATAATATAAAAATACTTACTGTGCAAATCATTGGAAACACTTCAGGCAAATGACTTCAATTCACACCACGCGAAACTGGAAACTTCCTTTGGCAACAGGGAAATCATATGTGTCCGAGTCACATGCATGTTCAGAGAGAACCTCAAATGAAAGCAAGCACACAATAATTATTATTGTTAGTTTAAAACAGTCTTTTTTTTTTTAACAACGGAGGCACGAGAGCTCAACTCTCCCCCGGCCTCCCCCTCCCATTCTCTATCAGAAACATGAACTGCAATGAATTGTGAATTTTATTAACATTAAATCTTCCTCCTCCCATTTTCACCTCAAAATTTTGGAGAAGCTGTGCCTCTCCTGCCTCCTCCGACTAGCCGCCACTGCTAGCTCTACCTTACCCACCGCCAAAACAAACTGCTCTAGAACAAATCATTAAGAAGATTAAAGATTACCCGTCCAAAACGATTTATATCTCATGTTTAATCACACTAGAAACCGGCAGATTCCCAAAGGACTGGCTGTGGTAAAACGTTAGGAGGGAACAGCCGGTGCGGCCTGGAGGGTTGTAGCTATAAGGGATACAGCTCCGACCGGAAACTATAATGAAATTTAATTTTCTACCTATTAGATTGTGTTTTATTAATGTCTACACCTACTCCAACCCTAAACCTACCCCTTACAATAATGAAAAAATAGTAATTGTTGTACAGTGTGACAAAAATTACGCTGTATTGATGTGCGCATGCCCAGTAGCGCCATACGTATCCCTTCTAGCCTTAACCAGTCTGGAGCTCGCATCTCCGAAAGCACTTAAGCATTTTTTTAAAAATATGTTAGGTGCTATCTTTACAAATAAACGGCGTATTTTAAGCTTATAAAACTACATTTTCATCCAAAACTATCTTAAAAATACATTGTCACTTAAAAAAGTAATATTTGCGTTATTTGTTTGTGCGCGCGCTCGGAGTAGGATGTGACCGTTGGTCGCTGTGGAATTTATCCCAAAGACTCGTTCTGAACTAGACTAGAGCATATTATATTCTTTATAGAGCGAACAAACTATTCACTGTAATAAATGGTGCTGTATTACATAAAATATTACTTACTGTGCAAATAGACCGAATGATAAAAACTCCGGGGCTGGAATGAAAATGTCTTCAGTTCCCACCGTGAACCTGACTGAACTGGAAACTCCTTTTGGCGCCAGGGAAAATGTGCATTTGCGCGCATGCGCACAGAACCAACTTAATATTTTCTAACTGAATTTAATTCATTCACATGGCTTGGATTTAAAACACATGTAATTCGCATAATACCAATTAATATTAGAATTATTAAATTGAATTATGCTTAATTTAA
The DNA here is from genome assembly GCF_001515625.1 of Sinocyclocheilus rhinocerous. Classification (NCBI taxonomy): domain Eukaryota; kingdom Metazoa; phylum Chordata; class Actinopteri; order Cypriniformes; family Cyprinidae; genus Sinocyclocheilus; species Sinocyclocheilus rhinocerous. The sequence continues at coordinate 454,588 of NW_015631723.1, forward strand.
TTGGGGCCATAATCATTTTTTTCAGTGTACAGGGTTAGGAAGGTTCCAGTAGTTCACTCACTCGCACAATGTAGGCAGACCCCTGCCTTGGAGTGGCAGTGTGCGGAACACAGGACAATTCCAATTACTCACTCATTCAATGGATGCGAGCAGCTCCTCACCTCAGAGCAGTGGCCAGCCATGAACACAGCAGAGAAAGTCCAGTGGCTCACTTATTTACGCAATGCACACAGCCCCCTGCATTTAAGCAGCGACCAGCCATGATCAGAGCATAGAGAAGTCCTGATCGCTCACTCATTCACGCAATGTAAACAGTCCCCTGCCTCAGAGCAGCGCTCAGCAGTGTGCAGAGTGGAGGAGTCCCAGTCGCTCACTCATTCACGTGCTATAAACAGCTCCTGCCTTGGAGCAGTGGCCAGCCGTGTACAGGGCACAGAAAAGCTTGTGGTTGCTAGCTAAATCACATGGCATAAGCAGCCCCCTGTCTCAGTGCAGCGGTCACAAGGATCGACGCATGAAAGTACACGTCCTTCAGGTCGATCGCTGCAAACCAATCTTGGATACGGATGCACCCGTAGATGCGTTCCTGCGTCAACATCTTGAACGGTAACCGGTGAAGGCCCCGGTTCAAGACGACCGCCTTTCTTGGGTACAACGAAGTAGGGGCTGTAAAACCCCATCTCCATATCAGCTGGAGGGACTGGCTCTATCGCATCCTTCGTCAGTAGGACTGCGATCTCTGCACGCAAGACAGGAGCATCAGCCGCCTTCACTGATGTGAAGCGGATGCCGCTGAGCTTGGGGGTACGCCGGGCGAACTGAATCGTATATCCGAGTCTGATGGTCTGCAGGAATCAGCGAGATGGTATGGGTAGCCAGGTACCCAGACACCACACAAGCTTCGAGATGTTTGGAAACCAGATTCTCCACCCGGCCTTCCTCCGGGGAAGGGAGTGGTGCATCCCTCTCTCTCTGGGTCGCCCGTCCCGAGGCCTCTTGATCTTCCGCTCACCGCCAGGTTGGCGGGGCGGCCTGCCTATGCCCAGCTCCACGGCGCCGCTTGCTTGAGGCCGCTGCGGGTGCAGCACGGGAGTGGGCGTGGACGCAGGGGGCCGCCCTCGGCTATGAGCAGGTTGCCTGGTACGCTCCTTGTAGAGGGCCCAGCACGTTCTATTGGCAGCTCAACTGGTTGCGGAGTGCAAGAGGAGTGATGGTCCCCCGAGGGTTGGTTCCCTGGAGGGTTTGCCATCACTGTTACCCTCAGACCGCCCTGGCTACTGCCTGAAGTGGCCCCTGCCTGACTGCCGCCATGACGAGAACTAGATCGAGGCAGAGGCAACGGAGCTCCACCCCTTTGAGGAAACAGAGCTTGGCCCGCGACTCCGAGATGATCATCTTCCCGCAATGAGAACATGACTCATCCACAAACGCGCTTAATGCCCAGGCACGCGAGGCAGCGATCGTGACCATCACCCGGCGCCAGGTAACGATTAATGAGGAAAAAAAATTAACTTAAATGATTTTAGCAAATGGCTGCAATATAACAAAGAGTGAAAAATGTAAGGGGGTCTGAATACTTTCCGTACCCACTGTATATACATTTGGCACACTGCAAGAGGATAATCTCCAAATTTGGAGTCTCTTACTCAAACCCTCTTGTGAAATTTGTTGTCTAGAAACATGATTGTAGTTTTGATCCCCTGGTCTGTGCTGAGCAAATGCACGCCTTATTTTAAATTTGTAATTCTGTGAACCCCATGATATTTTGATGTGCGCATACTACATTGAATTGACTATTAAGATTTTTACCAAATTTAGGTAAAGCCATGTATCGAATCAGCTCAAAGGGGAAATATTTAGATCCACTGTAAGTATTTACTTGACATCTCAGTGTCACCGGGTGATACGTTGTCTATAGCAAGACCCACATCGTCTTTACAAAGACGTAAAGTCGAGTTTGCCACGCAACGTCGACTTTAAAAAGACGCACCCGTGAATGCTCTTTTAGGGAAAAGCTCTTCTAGCGTGCTGAAGCACACAGGGGAGATGGCCGCCTGCAACACATACAGGGGGAAGTGCAGCCTGATGTGTGCAACCCACTCGACACGGGAAACCACCACCGCTGAAGCGCCGTACCGCCAACACGAAGAGCTCTCCAAGAGCGTGCTGAACTCGTTCAGTCTTCTTCTCTCAGTAGAATAGTCAGGAGCAGAACGATGTGATCGCTCGGCTCCGAAGCGACAAGCTGAATATGTGCTGCACCTGCTGCCTACTTATACTCACGCTGTGTTCAGCGGCAGCTGGATGCAATAATCGCATGCCAACATGCATTGGCACGTTTAGTTTACACTCGAAGTTGATTGGTCTCTCTAAGCGAGATCCCAATTCATCGGTCACCGACATGCCGTCGAGAGTGACCGACTGAAAGGGAACCATATTTTTACAAGCAATGTATTATTATTATTATTATTATTTCATTAGTCTATGGGACCCCATAAAACTTTATATATTGTTTTACTATTTAATAAAACTATATATATATATATATATATATATACAGTGGGTACGGAAAGTATTCAGACCCCCTTAAATTTTTCACTCTTTGTTATATTGCAGCCATTTGCTAAAATCATTTAAGTTAATTTTTTTTCAACACACCTTTGTAAAAGGGTGCAAATTATACTTAATATATCCATTAATAAAACTAAGTTTGATACTTGCACGTCTCGCCTGTTTGAAAAAGAGTCCTGATGCACTTTGGGGCTCCAGTTGGTCTCTGCTGAAGTTAGTTGATGAGAAAGAACCAGTTTGATTCAGAGGATCTTGATGAATGGAAAGACTAGGCAGGAGCCTGGCACAAGCTTAGGGGGGATTTTAAGACTCTAAGCTCAGCATCTTCTCCTGGAATTACTGAATCTAAAAGAAACCCCCTGATCTGGTGATCAGTGATCTATAAAGGGTGACGATGCCACACCCTCAGGATTTGAGTGAGCCAATGAGAAAGTGTACCTTCTGAGGGAAAGTTTACGACCCTTTGTACTCAGGCATATGTTTTGCGTATGGTCTTTGATTGGATGTTGATGAAGAAACTATTAAAGATTCTGGTAACACTAATACCTTCCATAGGTATCAACATATAATATAAATGAACATTTAGACCATTAAAAATGCAGCTGAAAGATACCAAACATGGCATACCTGTGACCTCTGTTAACAATAGTATGCAATTCTAAAATGTTCATTTAAAAGAGTTTGTATCAATACATAAGCAAAACCCTATAAGAGGAAAAATAATGAGATGGGGAAAATTGGGTACATGTCCCTACATTTCTCAAGTGGTTACATCTAGAGGGAGATAGAATTAGGATGGACTGTATAGTACATGGGTACATTTGCCTGTTTCAAAGTGAATTTAGAGTGAAAACTCTACATTCCTTTGAGTTGTAAAACAATCTTATCTTGATGTGTGTCTTTGT
>NW_015631723.1:458143-459248 GCF_001515625.1 Sinocyclocheilus rhinocerous
TGGTTCTGCCCTTTTAAGGTGTTAGTTGCATTTCGGGGGAAGGGTCCATAGACCCTCATAGTTGGCCCTTTGGTTAGGTGAAGGTGGCGTTAGAGATTATTTGTTAAATATAACAAATAGTTGTGTGTCTGATTGGTCCAAATGCTACAGCCATCAGTGTTTTTTTTTTATATACCAAACCATTCTTGTATAATGCATCAACATGCCTTCCAGTTTGGAGAAAAATATCAGTTTATTATTATTTTTTTTTTCCTCAACATTCCAAAAAATCCCCTTCTACCCACTGACACTAACAAAGACATGAATTCCTCCATGCCGTGCCAATTACATGCCATGCAGTATTTTGTGACAATGCAGTTACACTTTTAGGCACTTTATACACAGAAATCCACATACATTTTGACAGATATCTATAGGTAGCACTTAATTTCATGCACACAATTGTAAATCAAAGCTGATTTTTGTCCTAGCAAACCAGTATCCTACAACGTTTCCCAACCCTTAAGTACTCCTAACAGTACACATTTTGGATGTCTTCCTAACAAGCCTAATGTACTGTGATGCAGTGGCACCTGCAGCTGTATGCACTGTGCACACTGTGCGTACCATGAGGGCTCAGAATGACCTGAGATTTGCCCCGCAAACATTTAAGCAGTTATTATAGGCCTGTGTGTCCCGTATTTCTGTCGACTGAATAACCAGCCATGCCATTAATTAGTCTTTTTGCATGCCAAAGTCAATTTCTGCATATAAATATTACGCCAAATAGAAGCAAATGTGTTATTCGCACTTTCATGAGATCGAGTTAGCCTACAACAATTAATTTGTAGGCTATTTTACAAATGGGAATACAACTAATTCATGACAATGTTTTAAATTCAAGCTACCCGTAAAATGTATAGTGAAAAGTACTTTAAAAGCGTCTGGAATGCAATAAAGTAATTTTTTAAAGCTGTTTAGGGGGGAGGCTGTTAAATAATTCACATATCATACAAAATTGTGTTGCAGCAAATCCTTTAAATTTTAAGGTAATCAGAACAGAGCAACATACAAATCAGAAAAAGCAGCTATACAATTATAGGACAAAGTTTTACATATATGCCAT
>NW_015631723.1:459439-460155 GCF_001515625.1 Sinocyclocheilus rhinocerous
AGATTTGCCCCGCAAACATTTCAGCAGTTATTATAGGCCTGTGTGTCCCGTATTTCTGTCGACTGAATAACCAGCCATGCCATTAATTAGTCTTTTTGCATGCCAAAGTCAATTTCTGCATATAAATATTACGCCAAATAGAAGCAAATGTGTTATTCGCACTTTCATGAGATCGAGTTAGCCTACAACAATTAATTTGTAGGCTATTTTACAAATGGGAATACAACTAATTCATGACAATGTTTTAAATTCAAGCTACCCGTAAAATGTATAGTGAAAAGTACTTTAAAAGCGTCTGGAATGCAATAAAGTAATTTTTTAAAGCTGTTTAGGGGGGAGGCTGTTAAATAATTCACATATCATACAAAATTGTGTTGCAGCAAATCCTTTAAATTTTAAGTTATTCAGAACAGAGCAACATAAAAATCAGAAAAAGCAGCTATACATTCGATTTGAATTATTTCGTTTTAAAGTAGTAATTTAAAGCTTTCTATATATTTTATCATGTCTGTGAGGCAATTCGCTGAGTTTAGGTTCATCATTGTGAAGCGCTCCTGCTCAAGACCGAGACAGCAGAAAGCACTCGTTTCTTTATTTTATAAAAACCGGACCTTTTGTTGATATTGTGAGTGCACACAAATAAAAGTAGACCCTTTACAGTTTAGAATGATGTATTACTCTTACCTTTATGAGCAAAAATGACTGCGTATTTTAAG
>NW_015631723.1:460165-460920 GCF_001515625.1 Sinocyclocheilus rhinocerous
AATAGGCTATGATCAGCTCACTGTCTGCCGCTGGCCGCTTGGTCCTTACTTTAAAAAAAAAAAAAAAATTACATTTAACTAAACAAAAAATGCTCCAAACGTTTTTCTAAATTAATTTTATAAAAAAAAAAAAAAAAACTAAATATAATCACTTTTCTATTACATACAAAACTGAACTGTTTTAATAGCTGAAACAGTAGTATAAGCTTTTTTTGCGAGAAGGGGAAAAAAGACTGGCTAGGGCCTATATTCAAGGCCCATGCAGGGCTCTAATCCACTTCATCCAATGCTGTTTTGTTCCCTGTTGTTTTCATCTGTGAGCATGCTCTTGATATATGTATTTTACCGCTTGTCATTAAAACGTGTGACACACCAACGTGATCTCATGATAATTCGTATGCATTTTACGTAACATGTGGTTCTATAAAACGTACATTTAAAACGTACAAAAATGTACGTTTTGTGCTTGTAAATGTTACGTATTAATTCCTACGTATAAACATGAGACCAGGCTGGACACACTGATATACTGATGGTTTTGTAGATCTTGCCCTTGAGTTTTATGGGCATTTGATGGTCACAGAGGACGCCTGTAATGCCGAGTTCACACTGCACGATTTTCAAACTCGTCGGATCGCCATTGTTTTCACACTGCGTGACTATCTGGGGTAGCATTCCGTTGCTGCTGTGTTCACATTGCACGATGGATCCGCGACAGGGGGTTTCACACTGCATGACTTCACAATAGGAAGAAT
>NW_015631723.1:461201-465635 GCF_001515625.1 Sinocyclocheilus rhinocerous
ACACAGCGAGATTGTGAATCGCCGACAGCTCTAGATATTTAGCATGCCAAATATTTCACGGGCTCGGTGACGCGTCAGCGATTCCCTCAGATCGCGTCTTTGATAATTCACACTGCGTGATTGTCACTCGCGTGAACGAGCACCGATTTGCCTCCGATGTCGGACATTTGTCGGCGATTTCGCAAAACCTGTCGGCGAGTGAAAAATCGTGCTAATATCGTGCAGTGTGAACTTGGCATAACTTGTCGCCATTTGAGCCACGCCACGTTGACCCGTGCATGGGCATCGGAGAGTGAGTCACCGTCGCTCCTAATGAGCAAACCGAGATATTTAAATTCCTAACCTTGTTCAGTGGCTGCCCTGTAACTGTAATTGTTCCATCAATCTGGGGCCCGCACTTCATGTACTCAGTCTTCTTGATTACACGCTCGAATATCTTCATGGCGTGGCAGAGCAGGCGGATTGGGCGGTAAGTGGTGCATTCGCCGACATCACCTTTGCATTTCCAGATCGGGACTGTAACACTGGTAGCCCACGCTGAGGGAGTAGTGAGGACTTCAACACCTTGGTGTCCAAGTTTTTTCCACGCCTCAGCGGGAATGTCATCGGGTCCGGGGGCCTTTCCGTTTTTCATCTTTTTGATAGCAAGCTCGACCTCACCAGGGCTGATCGGCGGTACCGGCCCAGAGACGGGGGCAACATTTGTGATCGGTGGATGAAAGAATTCCTCGTTGCATGTCGAGTCAAAGTACTCTTTCCAGCACTGCAAAATGGTGGGGGGATCACGGAGGACTCTGTGGTCGGCATATTTAATATTCATTACTTGACCAATGTCCAGGGTCGAGCGATGGCATGCGTTCGCAAGTTTGTAGATTTGGTTGGCTCCTTCAGAGGTATCGAGCTGGGCGTAGAGGTCAGCATAGTGCCGGGCTTTTGCGGTAGCCAGTACCTTCTTTGCTTTCGACTTTAGTCGTTGGTACTCTTGCCAGTCGTCAGTCGCCCGCGAGACACGCCACCACTTAAATGCTGCCTTCTTCGCCTTCGTGGCTTCTTGAACTTCGTCAGTCCACCACTAGACCTGTTTGTCGATGAATCGTCGTCCTGGCTTAGTCACACCGAGGCACTCTCCTGCTGCGTCACGGATCGTCTTGGTCACATTTGCCCAGAGTCGACAGGCTGGTCATCGTCAATGGCGGCAATGTAAGTGTGGAGTGTGGCAGCCAGTTGTGTTCTCTTAGCAGGTAGGTGCCACCACTTGATCTTCTCAGGGCCGGTAAGTCGGGCATGGGATCGAAGGCCGAGGTTCAGCCGGAGGTCGAGGGTTAGTAGCCGGTGTTGGGAGGCAATGGTCTCAGATGGAATCACCTTGGCATCCATGATGAGCTTGCAGTCGTGCCATCGTATAAGCCAATAGTCAATCTGGGTCGAACGTCCACCACTGGTGTAGGTGGCGAGATGGGAGTCACGTTTCTTAAAAAAACGTGTTGGCGACGACCAGATCGTGGGCCTCTGTGCAATCGAGAATTTGGCCGCCCGCTTTATTTCGAGTCCCATAACCTTGTCCCATTAACAAGCCCCGACATGTCCGTTGAGGTCGCCGCCAATAAGGAGATGCTCATTGATGTTGATAGATCGAAGATGATCGAACTGGTGCCAGAATTCCTCTTTTTCAACGTCAGTACACCCGATCTGGGGGGCATAGCAGGAGACCACCCTCAGGATCACCGACCCGGTGTCGATCTTAATTGACATGAGGCGATCCGAGATGTGGCTGACCTCAACTACATTGTCGCGCAGCTTCTTACTGATAATGATCGCCACTCCATTTTGGTTGTTTGTTACTCCATAGTAGTAGAGCTTATACCCTTCTCCTATGTCTCTCGCCTTAGCGCCTTTCCATTTTGTTTCTTGTATGCAGGTGATATCGACGTTCCGGGTTCTCAATGAATCGGCCAGTTCACGGGTTTTTCCAGTAAGCGTGCCGATGTTAAGGGTCGCAAGTCGTAGATGTTGGACTAGCTTCTTCAGCCTGCCCCATCCTTTGGCAGGTAGCCCTTGTACACTTCTAACGTCGTTCGTCGTTCTGTTTTCCTGTCGCTTATGGGGGACGCCCTAACATTTGGATCCAAGTGTCATTGAGGCATTGCATTTTTTGATGCGACAGGAAAACAGTTTCGATCAGCCGACGTGTCGCACCGTCTGTCACTGACTGCCCTCACCGTTGGCCCGATCAAATAAATTTGTCGGTTTCCAGCCGGCACTGCAAGGAAGTGGTGATGGGATTTTGCCGGCCAATTACCATGGTACTATGGCAAAATAGCCGTGGTAAACTAGTCTGATAACATGATAGTTTTTTGTTAGCCAATATAAATGCATTGTATTTACAGATATGTAATGGTAAGGAAAATGTGTATGCAGCTTTAAAGTAACCCGTCAACATTTACAGTGAATGACATAACAAAAGCAGCCCAATTTTACCAATATAGCCACCAATATCAAACATAATGTGATCTGTGCTCAGATGAAATAACGCTACACCAGTGGAGTCACAAGTGGAACTAAATGTCAAATAGTTATTATTTGTTTTGTTGGCCTTGTGTTCTATAAAGCACTTTGGCAATTATTCAAGGCTTGTAATGGGATTTACGGGTTGCTCAGTACTAAAAAGGTCAAGGGTCAGAGATGTAAGTGCTGACCAGAGACTCGTTAAAACCTCATTACAGTCTTGTTAAAGGTAGACAGTGTCATTAATGTGCTGTAGAAGTGTCGTGAGAACTGCTTTTCTTCCAGTGTGTGTGTGTGTGTTGCTCCAAATGATTAAGAGGTTAAAATGAAAGAGGTTAAAATGAAATTAATTCATTGTCAAGCAACACTCAAATTCTAACAAACACACTCAGACTATGATGACTCACCTGCATTAATGATTTTATGGGGTGTGGATTTTTAAACTATCAATTGTGAAATAATGTGCTAAAATGACAACTTACAACAAAACTGATTGAAAGTCACTTAACATTAATGGTGCTAGTTAAGGCAAACTTCACTATTACTATTGCTCATACTTAGGGATTTTGTCAGGTGCAGAATAATAATTTTTAAAAAACTAGCGATATCAAGGGACAAAAATATCATAGACATATGGAAGTTGTGTAATGAAATTACTCATTTGTAAGGGAATTAATTATTATTAATGTTGACGGAGTTGCATGAAGTTTCAAAGTTTCTAACTCGTTTTCACGAGTGATTCAAATTCACCTGAGAGAATTCACAAATGGATATTGAGAATTGCTGTTGACACAGTCGTGATGGAGGTACATTCATTATCTTGCCTTGACTCACAGCTATCATATTTATTGTGTGTGAGGCAGTGCATGCTCAGCCTCTCTGTTGCCAGGAAACTGAAGCCTGAGCCTGTAAGACACAGGGGGAGGGGTAGAGAACTCTGGTGGAATTTTGTACCAGTGCACTGAGAGGATAGTAGGGTGAATTTCATGAAAAAAAAACACAAAAAAAAACACACATGCAGATTACACTGTACTATACCCCAAAATTAGAAAAGAAACAGCTTGTTTTCAGAAAAATTCTATTTTGGGACCATTAATATTTTTTTTTAGATTTGTTTGATACATGTCATGACAACTACACAGCTGCCATTTGAGACTCTTAACCACCTATTCTGAGGCATGTCAGAATGTTCTTTTTTTTTTTTTGGTTAGTTAGAAACTGCTTCTTTATGAAACGATGCTCCTAACCTCTTTATTCTGAAATCCTTTACCCTGGTTTACATCAATAATCATTCAGCGGCACTCCCATGACCCTACTGTATAAGCAGTGTGGAAGAGGAATGGATGGTAGTTTTTCATCAGATGAAACATTACTTCTTGGTTTTCTATTAGGTTTGCAGACATAACCCTTGCTAATAAGTGAGACATATTCCCATACACTTACCTACTCTAATTTAGAGTCTCTCTGCTCATCAAACCAGCTCTGCCCAAGTCTGTGACACACCGAACCAACATCAAAGAACTAGTGGCAACAAAAGCTGTGTTGTTGCCTCTTGGAGTCTGCATCTGGGCCAACAAGTTGCACCTGAACACACTGCAAAGACCACAGCCAATGACTAATTAGTAGGGGTGGGAATCGCAGGGTACCTCACGATACGATACGAATCACGATACATCCCAGCAAGCAATTTTGCATTTAAAAGACGTCTATTAGACGTCTAAATATAGCCTAGACGTCTAGGCTAAAACGAGGCTAAATTTGGGCTGTCAGTGAAAATCTAATAGACGTCCAATCATAGCCCATTTATAGACTAGTTATCAATTAGACGGCTATTAAACGATTACATATATATGTCTAATAGACGGTGAATATGGGTCTAGGCTGAAACAAGGCTAAATTTGGGCTGTCAGTGAAAATCTAATAGACGTC
>NW_015631724.1:0-197 GCF_001515625.1 Sinocyclocheilus rhinocerous
AAGTTTTAATTTCTTTCAAAAAAAGAAAGAATATAAATTTACTGATCCCAAACTTTGGAACGATAGTGTATATTGTTAGAAAAGATTTCTATTTTAAATAAATGCTCTTCTTTTTAACTTTTTATTCATCAAAGAATCCTGAAAAAAAGTATCAAAGGTTCCAAAAAAAAATGAAGCAGCAACAGTTTCAACACTGA
>NW_015631724.1:357-1151 GCF_001515625.1 Sinocyclocheilus rhinocerous
TTTAATGTATATTAAAATAGAAAAACTTTATTTTACATCGTAATAATATTTCACAATATTACAATTTTTCCTGTATATTTGATCAAATAAATGCAGTCTTGATGAGCATAAGAAACTCCTTTAAAAAACATTAAAAATCATTCTGATCCCAAACTTTTGAACGGTAGTGTATACATATATACATATACTGTATATATACTGACTATACACAAGCATGAGTGACATCTTTATTATTTTGCATATATATATATAATTCCGATTTTCTTTCTAAGAACTATAATTGACAGCATATACAAACAAAAATCTATGCAAATTTCAATGGAAAAATTATTTTCATAATAAAATAAATTATTAAACATTCCAATTCCCCCAATCTGGACTGTTACAGATTTTCTCTCACTTAAACAACTCTCAAAATAAAGTGCTCTGTGACTGGAAAGAGAAAGAAATAGTTGACTTAAAATGAGTTGCTGTATGTAACAAAACGGAAGTCATTTCCCACCATGTTTAGAAATTGTCATTTTTTTTTCCCCCTTAACCTTATTAAACGTGTCATCTTTCACATCAAATTCTTACTTTGTTTCAATTAATTCAGTTAGAATAATAACAAACTGTAGAATTGTTACCATTCAAATTAAATTAGTATTAACAAACTCTATCTTTCCACTGCTGAGGAAACAGAAGCTGCATCTGAAGTGGCATTAGATGCATTTACACAGACAGTTTGATGAAGCTGAGGGGCCATAAATGAATTTACACTGCAAAATTTCAAATGCATAACTAATTTTATAAGA
>NW_015631724.1:1809-3720 GCF_001515625.1 Sinocyclocheilus rhinocerous
TCGGCTCGGAATCGGCAAGACGTGAGACTGACCGGCCGGTCACCGATCCGGACCGGTCATGCAAAAAATCGGCCGATTCCGATCACAGGCCGGTCAATCGGTGCATCTCTAATATATATACAGTGGTGTGAAAAGGTTTTTGCCCCCTTCCTGTTTTTTTAATTGTTTGCATATTTGTCACACTTAAAAGATTCAGATCATCAAACAAATTTTAATATTACACAAAGATAACCTGAGTAAATACAAACTGCAGTTTTGAAATTATGGTTTCATTTATTAAGGAAAAAAAGCTGTCCAAACCTGACTGGCACTACGTGAAAAAGTAATTGCCCCCTAAATATAATAACTGGTTGTGCCACCCTTTGCAGCAACAACTGCAAAAAAAAAAAAAAAAAAAAAAAAAAAAAAAAAAAAAAAAAAAAAAAAAAAAAAAAAAAAAAAAAAAAAAAAAAAAAAAAAAAAAAAAAAAAAAAAAAAAAAAAAAAAAAAAAAAATGGAAAAAAAAAAAAAAAAAAAAAAAAACAGGAAGGGGGCAAAAACCTTTTCACGGCACTGTATGTATATATACAGAATAATAACCAAGATGTCACTCATACTTGTGTATAATCAGTAAGGAGGAAAGAGGAAAGTTTTGTTTTATGATTTTACCCCTCATGTTTTGCTTGCATATAACTGTCACCATAGAACTTATATCCACTGACTATTTTCGCATCTGTCTTTAATAATAATTGTGTGACAAAGAACTACCAGTATGTTAAAGGGTTAGTTCACCCAAAAATGAAAATTAGGCTGTTTTACTCACCCCCGAGGCATCCTAGGTGTATATGACTTTCTTCTTTCAGACGAATCCAGTCGGAGTTATATTAAAAATTGTCCTGGCTATTCCAAGCTCTATCATTGTAGTCAGCAGGTGTTACAGTGCTTCAGTCCAAAAGAAGTGAAATAAAAAGCACCCATCCATAAAAAAAAATGTCTCACACGGCTCCGGGGGCTGAACAAAGTCCTCCTGTAGCGAATCCATGTGTTTTTGTAAGAAAAATAACCATATTTAAAACGTAATAATCACTTTAATCTAGCTTGCGCTCACTGTTGTAAACGGAAGCAGTTCCGGGAGGATGACGTATGAGGTCGGCTTGGCAGATTGGCAGGGTTGAGCGCAGGAAAATACAGTTTATACATTCAGCAAATTAATTTTCTTTTGGGCGATAGACCTTGTAGGGAAACCAAATACTACATCGCTGATCTGGAGCCATCTCCATTCATGTCACCCATCCGCGTTTGTACAAGTTCCCGTGTTCGCAAACGCCTGGCTGGTCAGGTTTGGTGAGGCTTTCTCCAAACTGGCCAAATACAAACGAGACAGCGATAAATGAAAGATGATAGACTGCAACGGTTGGAGTTAAAAATCATCATTTATGTTCTACTGAAGAAACAAAGTCACCTACATCTTGGATGCCCTGGGAGTAAGCAGATAAACATCAAATTTTCATTTTTGGGTTAACTATCCCTTTAATGCGCCCGCTTGCTTGGTGGCGGAACAGTGAACCGTGTCTACACCTGACACGACACCGCCGCGTCGCAACAGGTTGAGTCTGTCTAGTGTCTACTACACAGGACATTTGAACTTTGTGTCAGTACCTCATAAATAGTACGAGGCAGTTTACTGTCGGGGATTTGTCATGTCGTGTCGTGCCACATCCAATGTAGCATCACTGATTATAATGAGTTTTATAGTATTTTGCCGCGCCGCTCGCGTCCGGTAGACAGGGTGTATTTAACTTTCTTATTTAGACTACTTTCTTGTTTAACTGTATTATTTCTTTGATATTTATTTTAGTGTTTTGCAGGCTGCGTATTCACTGACGGAAGTGCTAAAATAAACACGAGCTGACGAGTTAAATCGGGTGTGTT
>NW_015631724.1:5608-34066 GCF_001515625.1 Sinocyclocheilus rhinocerous
GGACCGTATCCGCGCTCGCTTGACTCGCGCCTGGCGCTGAAGTGAAGAGGAGCGCGCGTCTGAAACGTCTCCCATTCTCAGTCGTTCTGCGACTTAATAAAAGCACTTCTTGTCAAGAGAAAAAGTGACACAAGCAGCAGTTGTGAGTGGGGTGGCCAACCCTAGCCCCGCCCCTGCGTTAATTGCGTTAAATATTTTTAACGCATTAAACTGAAAAAAATAAATAATCGCCTGCGTTTACGCGCTAATTTTGACACCACTAATATATATATCTATATATATATTTATAGCGGAAACAGCAAAACTACAGCGAGAATAAAAGTTAGGCCTTCTTTCTTTGTGTGAACATTTGGGCGGCGTTATGCAAATTTTCCCAGATCGTGACGTAGGTATGTGGGGGTGTGTTAGAACGAGCCGTTTTAGGTAGGTGTGGCTGACTCTTAACTTTTATAAAGAATATCTATTTGGATTTGAGACTTTAGTCTTTGCAACTTCACAGATCTTCTTTATGCACCAAGAGCTTGTAACACTCCAAAGAGAAAGGAAAAATTGAAATCGCATCATATGACCCTTTTAACTACATCAGTTAACATGAACTAAAAATGATCAGTATTTCTACAGCATTTATTTATCTTTATTAATGTCAATCTGAACATTTACTAATACATTTTTAAGGTCAAACGTTTTATGTCAACTTGTTAACATGTTGCACTTTTAACTGTTAACAAACATTAACATTTTTATTAATATTAACAAAGGTTAATACATGCTATAAAAATATATTGTTCATTGTTAGTTCAATAGTGTTGACTAGTGTTATTAAATTAAACCTTATTGTAAAGTGTTATTGTGTTAAAAGTTTTATGGGAGATTTTATGCAACTCCTGTCAGTATGGAATTGTGATACTGATCTAGAGTAACACAAAACTTGCATGGATCCTGATATGACTGTTCAGACTGAGGTTGCATTGCAAGACCTGTATCGGATTTAAGACCACATATGGAAGTGACCCAAATTAGAAATGAAAAATAAGATTCAGTGTAGTTTTTGCTGTTCACACTGCTATGAAAAAAACAGATCACATATAAGCAAAAAAAAAACAGAATTTGGCTGGATACTTTTGCCTGGATTCTGAGCAAAGCCTAGTTTTAAGCCATGACACGACATTTGGTTTTGAAATATGGTATTTGAATTGGAAAAGGTCACTTCCACTATTCTGGGAGCTGAATCTGGATGGAGGATGGTCTGATCGTTTAAATAAAGTAGTTTCAGACAGGGAAGGTAGAGTGCAAATCCTCCCCAAATGCTGATATTAATGCCCTGCTCGCTTTCTCCCACAGCCTCTGATCACTGTCTTTTAATTTCCTAGGTTTACCTCTTAAAGGTTAATATCTGCCTGAGAGCACTGGCCGCCTCAGAGCTCTCAGAAAAAAAATCAAATCATCGATTTCGCTCGTGCTAGTATAATTTTATGACCACTAGGACTCGGTGAATAATTTTGCCAGTAAAATCTCACGTGTGCTCGTTCGCTTCTCCATCTTCTGTTCGACTGGTAAGATTAAAGAGCGGTTTGTGCGGAAAGTTGTTAGAACGGTCTGATCACTAATGTGTCAAGGTGCTGTAATGCAGGATTTGTGAAGGTTTTTAACGCACTGTGTTCATGCACTAGCTCATGTTTGATCTCTCTTGTTCTGTGAGCCAGTTTATCCCTCAAGAACTTGTTAAAATGGTGCACATGTGTGTGATAAGATGCCTCTACTCAACCCCACTGAGACACATTCACTTAAATTTTTTTGTGTCAGGCGGTTTTTCTTTTTTTTTCCCCCCACTCACTGCAACTTGAAATTCAGTTTTTGTTGGCTTTCAGGGCAAAGATGATTTGAGTTTGACTAATATGGTGTGTGTTTTGATCCCAGTTTCACAGTGACCCAGTGCTTGCGGTCAATGCGTGCTATGAGGGGGATGTGGTCATCGTATGCCCTGGCCTTTACAGCATCACCAGCTCTATCAGTATTGTTGACTCCATAGAGGTTGAAGGTAATCACATGATTCACCGTGTGCATGTCTGTCTGAACTGACAATTGTTGACATTGGTGTCATAGGATTCATAACACTTTGTGCCTAAAATGATGTTAAGGCTTAAAGTGTCATGAAACCCCCTGTTTCAGCACTGGTCATTTAACACCTTAGATTTGAAGAAGAGTGTGTAAAGCTGTGGAAAAGTGGGCATGAAGAGGGTGGGAAGAGGGGAGAAAACAACCAATAACACAGACCTACAACACAGTCGTTATACAGACAAATGAATATTAAAATATGTTTAAAACAGAAAGAATTAAGGCATAGTTACTTTTTGTTTACTCTTCTTTGAATTTGTGGTCTATATCATTGTTTGCTGTGCATCACAATAATCCACTGTGTCATCGCGTTCATGAATCAGATGTATCGCTGTATTAGCACCCTTATTTGCGCATATTTTAAGAAGACATGATATGTGTGCGTACACGGTGCTGGTTCATGTTTGGCGCATGAGAGAATATAAAATATGTTCACAAAAACTTGAAACACGCTTGCTCTAGTCTGGATATGAACTACGATCCACACAGTGAGTGTTGTTAAACTCATTACAGCGTTCGGTGCAAAAACGCGTTGTTACATATTAAATATTTTTACGGTCATGTTTACAGAGATTAAATAACAGCGTGAAGATCTTTCATGAGATTTGAATTCTTCACTGTAATCCAACCTCATGCATAATACAGTGTACTGATTGGATCATAAGACTTCATTCTCATGAATAATACTGAGAAAAGCTCAGAAAACTGATGACGTTTTAGACGCGTACTCTCCAGCCACTCCAGCCCATCACCACTCCAAATTAACGCATATACGTCTATTTTTGTGATGTTGGTTCAACTTTGCTCTTTGAACTGGAAGAACGAAATGGCTCCAAAAAAATGAAAAAATAAAAATTTTCCCCTTAAAAATAGACAAAATGAGTGCTATTGTTGTTTTCATTGATGTACAACCTGTACATATTTGTTAACATCTCAAAAACCCTTTAAATTGACATTCATTGGTTTCCATGCAGTTTGCCAAAAATCATTTTGAAAAACAGAAAAGAGTCAGGTAAAAAAACTGAAGACTATATAAAATATCAAATATATGGGAAATTTAAGACAGCCTTGTCTTGTAAATTATCCAAGGATAATTCTGCTTCATCTATTTGAATTTCAGTAAATTTTTTGGAGCTCAATTGCTAGTCTGTCGCAGCACTAAGAAAAGATGTGAGAAACACATTTTACCCTCACAGGAGTTTCAGAACAACAGAGGCAGAGGCTGTTTACATTATGTGTAAATAGCAATAAATACAATTCACATTCATTTTACTATTAATACTAATTGTAGTCATTTGCAGTCACATTCTGTCATTCATTGTAGTCATGTGCAAATAGTCACTACAAGTGGCTATAAAAAAAACAAAAAAAAAACAAAGGAATGCTTTTATTTTGTGTCTGTGCATCTAATTTTGCAGTGTCCATTTGACCCCTAACACAAACGGAGTGGCCTTTTTATTAACACAGCAGGAAGGTTAAAATTTAAAATTCTGTTTACTCAATTTTATGTTGTACCAGATCAGTATGACTTTATTTTTTCTCTGAAAAATGAAAATGAGTCTCCAAAATAATAATAAAAAAAGTGTCAAGTAATTCTTATGACTCACCTCAAATATTACAAATCGATATGATTTGCCTTGTGTTAGGAGGACATTGACAATGGAAAAAAAACATAATTTATGGATGAACTATCCCTTTAAAAGTTAGTGACATATAGGGCCCTATTTTAACGATCTAAGCGCAAGGTCTAAAGCGCAAGGCGCAGGTGCACTTAGAGCGTGTCCGAATCCACTTTTGCTAGTTTAACGACGGGAAAAACGGTCGGCGCGCCTGGCACATGGTCTAAAAGGGTTGCCCCTATTCCCTATTCTCTTAATGAATAATGGGTGTGTTTTGGGCATAACGTGCAATAAACCAATCAGAGTATCATCTCCCATTCCCTTTAAGAGCCAGTTGCGCTCGCGCCATGGCAAATTTGCTATTTATGCTGCAGAATTTGCAAGCGCAAAGACAGAACGCGTCTCCAGAGACTAAACGGATCTGCTCGTGCGCGAGCAAATAGGTAGCCTAATTCTTATACATGCCATGTCTATATTGGCATTTTTATATTTATGTAGCCTACACAATAATAATATTTTACATTGTAATCCTTTAATTTTTAATATTTGGCATGTTTGTGTGCTGCTGCGGTGTGTGTAATAAGCAGAGTGTACGCGCGTTGTGCACCCGCCTAAACTAACGCGCTCTTTAAAAAAAAAAAAAAACTACTGCGCCATTGACTCCATTGATACAAGGTTTTAGTTGGTCAATGGCGCGGTCTATTTCAGTTGCCTCAAAATAGCAACGCGCCAACAATGCGCCTGAACACACCTCGTTTTCAGACCAGCACTCCCAAAATGAAAACTGCTTCAGGCTGAAACTAGCAAAAAACACTTGCGTCGCATTGCACCGGGTGTATGATAGAGCCCTTAGTGTTGGGGGTAACACTAAGTTACGTAATCAGATAATTTTTTCAAGTAACTAGTAGTAATGCATTGCTTTTAAATTTACATTGAAATATGAGATACTTTTTTCAAATAAGTAATGCAAGTTACTTTGTTTTCCCATTTTTTCACTGACCCCTCTCCTGTCCTGTGTCGAGAAATTGGGAGTGAGGTGCAGAGGCAGAGACACTTCCTTAATTTCACTTTTGGTGTGAAAGGGCCTTTACAGTTGCCAAAAATATAACCTTTGGGTTTTTTGTTATTAAAAAACAAATAAACAAGCCCAAGCTATATGAGAAAATGTAACGCAAAAGTAATGTAATGCTTTACTTTCCATAAAGAGTATCTAAGTAAAACAATTGATTACTTTTTTATGGAGTAATGCAATATTGTAATGTATTACTTTTAAAAGTAGCTTTCCACAAAACTACTGACATTAGTGGTGTCTAAATGAATTGCCTAGTTTTAGCTGTAGTGATGTAGAGACATTGACCTTTATCATCCGATTGATTTGGAAAGTACTTTATTTCCTTTTTTTTTTTTCTTCATCCACCTCCATCTAAAACACAGAGGAAATCACCTGTATTTTGTACTATTCTTTTCCCTTTAATAAAGCTTTGTGATACAGCATGCTTCATAACACTAAGTCAATAGTCTGGCACCGGGCCTTGTTTGTCAAAATGGTTCCCTGGACGTGTATAAAACGAACACCGCAGTCGGCGTGTGATATTAGAAAGCCTGCTGAGGTAATTGAGCTCGATGGCGCAATAACCACCTTTCAGTGATGGGGGGCGGAAATTAATGCATGAGAAATGTGGAGGCAGGCAAGCAGAGAGAGCACGGGGTCAGGGTCAAGTCTCTTTATGCAAATGGGCGACCTGCAAAGTCAGATAGTGATGAAGTCAAATGAGGAAGAGGAAAGAAGGCCTGGAGGACGCTGTTTAAATATGGAGGTTTTGTGTGCTTGGCAGTCCCTCCTGCAGCGTCAGGGAAGCCCTGAAAGAGAAGATAACGCACAGGCGGCTGCTGGCTCTACTACAGGAGAAGAGCAACTCAATTAGACCACTGCCAGATTACCATAAAATAACTCTGCTCCCCGCGCTAAAGGTCTTTGATATTTAGCGAAAACGTCACACATGCCTCTGTCTCAGGCTATGGCTTTATTGCCAAGATTATTTGAAGGAGCTCTAAATAGTTTTGCATGTTTTTAAAAGTGATTGAGTCATTGAGACCTGCAACGGTGTTGCATTTTGGAGTGCAGGAAGTACGGTCTGTGATTCGCTGTTTTCCCAATTCAAAGCATCCCACTGCTGTCAATTACGGAGAGATCTTCCAGCAAATCAACTGTTGTTACCTGCAGACGTAGAAGTGAGGATGGTGCTGTGACCTTATTGGTCTATATTCAGCCTTTGGCATTTGAAAGAAGTGTGTGAGAGCTGACCAGGGTGCTCAAGTTCATCTAGGCATTGTTAGAAAAGTCTGGGAGAAACCTGCTTCAGGACCATCTGTCAAAGAGCAGTGTGTAATGAAGCCGGGCTGTCAAACTCTGCGGCTTTGAACCGCTGCTCTCGCTGACCTGCCACCACTATCTCAAACTGAGATGGTGCTAAGCTGACCTCTCAGTCATCAGTTTGCCGGCTGCTATAAACTCAACACGCTTGTTGATGGTCATTTAGCCACATTGTTACTTGGAAACCATGCGTCTAGACTGAGAGACGGTCTAATTTCCATAGAGAATTAGGTCCTTTATGGAGAGGCTTTTTCTATAATGAGATGATGTTTGCTGGATGGTAGGCCTAGTGGTAAATGACAGTGATCCATCAGGGTTAAGGGCCTGTCAATTTCCCTTCAGCGTTTTTTGTCATGCAGGTTCAGAAAATGTTTTATTCAAAGAGTGCAATTTTAACGGGTTCTTGTTACTGGCGAAACTATGCTATCGGCGGCCTGTTTTATAACGAGGTTATTTTAGAGTTTTTGTGTTATTTAAAAGAGGCATAAACAACCTTAAGCGTCCATGCAGTGATTATTTAAGCTTATTTTATTGTATTTTATTTTGTCAAAACATTTTTTTTTTGCTTTTTGTAAGTTGCTTTAGATAAAAAGTGTAAGGGTTGGACATAAAAGGACTTTTTCTAGAGCCATTTCTCTCCTGTCTTCCCTCAGGATACGGTTTGCCGGACGAGGTGGTGATCGAGAAGCGTAACAAGGGCGATGCATTTGTGGAGTCAACAGGAGCAAACGTCAAACTCTCGAATCTAAAGTTCATACAGCGCGACGCCATTGAAGGCATCTTGTGTGAGTTTCAAAGAAAATTGTCCTGCCTCTTTTTCCCCCTTTCCAGCTGTTTGTCGAAGAGTCTTGAGGGACTGCTGCTGTTCAATGGACAGCAGTATATTAAACAGAGACCTGACATGCACTTTTTGCTCAGACATTCATTTGGCCTCTACAGCAACACAGTAACAGGAGAGTCATCTTATGTTTTTCTTGTCATTTCATTGGTGAGCCCTGCTGGCATGCCTAGCCTAGGGAGCCTTTAAATCTGTATCCCTGTGTGCGGCTACACTAAAGGTTTGCTTCCTGTGGGATTTCTGATCTGGTCAGAATAACAGGCTTGTTTATTATCAACTGGATGTCCTGCTTGCTTCCAAAACAATATGTTCCCTATTGTATTATGACCAGACAATATAGATAAGAGAAAAAAAAAAGATTTCTTTTTTTAAATCACCGTTTAATCACCATTTTGACCAGTCATTGTAACTAAATTATTTCCTTATTTGAAAGAGATTTTATATTTTTATTCAGCAAGGATGCATTAAAGGGTTAGTTCACCCAAAAATGAAAATTAGCCTGTGTTTTACTCACCCTCAAAGCATCCTAGGTGTATGTGACTTTCTTCTTTCAGACGAATCCAATCGGAGTTATATAAAAAATTGTCCTGGCCCCTCCAAGCCTTTCAACGGGGGTAAGCAGGTTTTGGTTGTCTACAGTTCAGAAGACGTGAAATAAAGTGCGTGCATCCGTAATAAAATGTCCCTCACACGGCTCCGGGCGGTGAATAAAGGCCTTCTGTAGCGAATACATGCATTTATGTATGATAAATATCCATATTTCAAACGTAATAAACACTTTTTTTCTCACTTCCGCTGACTGTGGTATGCGGAAGTCGTGCAGGCGGATGACGTAGGAAGTAGGCATCGTGCGCACGCCTCTGAGAAATGCAGGAGCAAAGGAAACAAAGTTTCCTTACTTTAGCAAAGGAAAACCAGTCTCCTCTTGGCTTATATCGAAATCCTCCGACATTTTTCTTTACAAATCCTCGTTTTGTGATTCTAATTCGTGAACGGTGTTTTGTTTTGTTTTGTCTCCGCGTTCGTCACTAATCACGCAACGCCAACGTCTTGCGTCATCCGCCGGAACTGCTTCCGCGTGTTACAGTCAGCGGAAGTGAGAAAAAAGTGTTTATTACGTTTGAAATATGGATATGTATCTTACAAAAATGCATGGATTCACTAGAGGAGGCCTTTATTCACCCCCCGGAGCCGTGTGAGGGACGTTTTATTATGGATGCACGCACTTTATTTCACGTCTTCTGAACTGTTGACAACCAACACCTGCTTACCCCCATTGAAAGGCTTGGAGGGGCCAGGACAATTTTTAATATAACTCCGATTGGATTCGTCTGAAAGAAGAAAGTCACATACACCTAGGATGCTTTGAGGGTGAGTAAAACAGGCTAATTTTCATTTTTGGGTGAACTAACCCTTTAAATTGTTTATAAGGGGCAGTAGAGACTTTTACATTGTTACAAAATGATTTATGATTGCTTTTATTTTTATCTTTATTCAGGAAGAAAATGCATCCTGGTTTTCACAAAAATAATAAGCCGCACAACTATTTACAACATTGATAATATTAAGAAATGTTCCTTGACTAAATCGGCATATAGGATGATTTCTGAAGGATCATGTGACTCGAGTAATGGCTGCTGAAAATTCAGCTTTGCCATCGCAGAAGCTTATCACAAAACATTAAAATAGAAAAAAAGAAAATTTTTTCCACAATATTTAGCTATATTCTTGATCAAATAAATGCAGCTTTGGTGAGCATAAGAAACTTCTTTCAAAAACATTAAAAAAAGTACTGACACCAAACTTTTAAACAATAGGGTGTATTCACCATTATAACAAATATTAGTAAAATAACAGCAATAGATTACCCTCATAGATTTATAGTAAAACATTTTTAAACATAATAAAAACAATGCCAGAAAGGGGTGCTTTTTAATAATTTTTAAAGGTATACAATTATATAGATATGATATAATTGCATAATCAAAATTTTCAGTTGTTCAAAACAAACAGTTTGAAGTGGTTCACAAATATGAATAAAACATTAAAGGGGTCATATGATGCTGCTAAAAAGAACATTATTTTGTGTATTTGGTGTAATGAAATGTGTTTATGCGGTTTAAAGTAAAAAAAAAACACATTATTTTCCACATACTGTACATTATTGTTTCTCCTCTATGCACCGCCTTTTTGAAACGAGTCGATTTTTACAAAGCTCATCGGTCTAAAAAGCGAGGTGTGCTCTGATTGGCCAGATATCCAGTGCGTTGTGATTGGCCGAAATCTCTTTGGATTTGAGACTTTAGTCTTTGCAACTTTACAGATCTTCTTTATGCACCAAGAGCTTGTAACACTCCAAAGAGAAAGGAAAAATTGAAATCGCATCATATGACCCCTTTAAATAAAAGATGCTATCTGCCTTAACGTTTTCATACTCAGATACCAGGATGACACATCTAACTGTTGGTCTTTTGGAAACTCGGTAGTCAAAGAAAAATCATTGTGATATGGCCAATATTATTTAATTTTATATTGCTTATATTCAATATAACCTAGCACTATTCTATATCTTTATATGTGACTGGAAACTTTTCCTCCTTGCATGTCCTGTCACCGTCCTCCAATGTCTTTTCGATTTGTCACCCTTTATCTTTCATCAGGTGTTCGCCAGGGGAAGCTGGAAATGGAAAATTGTGTGATGCAGTGTGAGACCACAGGTGTGATTGTGCGATCGGCGGCCCAGCTCTGCATGAACATGTGCGACCTGTACGGCTCCAAGGTAAGCTGCACTAGCACAGGATCCCTCACGTAAATTATAAAATGACTTCTTCACTTATGGAATGAATATTATCAGTTGAAGGTATTGCTCTACCATCTATTCTTTACAGTAGTTATTACAGCATGAAATAGAAATTTGAAAGGTCTTGCCAGCAGCGTTCTTAGACTGATTTACCACCAGCCATTTTACTAAAGAGCCTCTTCTTCATTGACCAATACCATTATCGTTCTGATGGTCGCTGTGTGCTCTGTGCCTCAGGGTGCCGGTGTGGAGATCTACCCTGCGAGTGTATGCAGTCTGTTGGGCAACGGCATCCATCACTGCAAGGAGGGGATCCTGATTAAGGTGAGGAAGATGGATGGCTCGGCTCTTCTAAACGCCTATAGATTAGCCCATCTGGCTCCTGGTTACTGGTAATCGTTGGCCAGGCAACAGCAAGTATCTTACCTGACCCAACAGAGCCGCACTTTAGAGCTGTCTTAGTATCGTATTAATGATCTAGTGGATTAATGCATTTAGAAGACCTCCAGGGAAGTTGGCCCCTTTAGTGTGTTAGTGGAGTGGGACTTCACTGGCCACCGTGGGGCGTCTTTGATGGTAATAGCTTTAAGCCGTATCACCAGAGGTCAGTACGCTCATACAGTTCAGAGGAAATCTTAGAAAAGCCAGTGAGCACCCTGGAGTTGTAGACATGAATCTTTGTGGAAAATGTTGCCAGTTGGCTTCATTTGAGAAAGTGTGTCTTGAGAAAGCCATTGCATAATACTCCATCTCAAGTCAGTGTTAGTGTTTCACCTGAGAGCAAATTAGATTCACACACAGGTAGCAGCAACCCAAAAGGATTTTTCCGTAATTAACTCCAGCGGAATAATTGGATTTTATCTACCTTCCTCAAGCTTTGTGCGTTTGTGTACATGCTGCGCCTTCCCAACCTCAGTGTTTTATTCTTCCTCACTTTGCTTAGACCAGAAAGAGATGTGAGAGTGTGCATGCACATGTTCATTTGTGTAGGCATGCTGCGTGTTTACCACCCCCTGCTTCCCCTTTGGCAGGATTTTGCAAACGAGTTGGACGCCATGCCTAAAATCACCATGGTGAATAACATGATCCACAACAATCAGGGCTACGGCGTTATCTTGGTCAAGCCAGGTGACGCTGCTGTGGAGGATCTGCCCGCAGAGCCCATTGCCGCAGGTGCCCTTTTCTTTTTCTGTCTGCTTCTGCCGCCTCAGTTCCCCAGCAGCAGGGCATATTCTCAAATGAACACCAGCTAGTTCATTAAGGGTAATGAACTTTTATCTTGAAGTACCTAGCAACACCTGAAGAAGTAGAAACGCTAACAACGGTTAGTGAAGACAAATTGCTGCAAGCATTATAGGGATTGTTCACCCAAAATGAAAAATGTCCCCCTTTTTTGGTTCTAAAATAGTATGTTACTTTTTCTCAATGGAAAAGAATGTTCACACAGCTCTTTTTTATATAACCGTTGTTAATAGTGACCAGCTTGTCAAGCTCCAGAATGACGCAACACTGAGAGAGCCATGATAAACTGATAATATTTCAGTTATTAGCTGATATTTGAGATTTTCTTTTAAGTTTTAATGTAATATGTAAATTTAAATGTAATGTTTCATCTTAAAAATACTAATAATACATGTCAAGTCTTCAGCAAATATTACTAATAATTTTAAATCCAAATAATAATTAATACATGTTTTATGGATTCACAAACCCAGTTTTTTTTTTTTTTTTTCAGCTGAACCCCTTTGACATAAAATGTTTTTTTGAAGTACTCCCTGATATTTTGTTAATTTGTCAATACTTTTACACATTTGCATGTTCGTGGTTCACAGGTGCCATATGACATGCAGGTAAACAAATAAAGTGTTATATTGTTTTATTTAAAAATTGCTTTTTATGATTTAATTAATAGCTTTTCATCAAATCACAAAGCCCCATGCAGTTCCCTCACTAATCCCCATGGGTTAGCTAACCCCAAATTTATCTGTTATCAGCTGTAACACAATTATCAGTATGAGTGTTTGTTTTTTTTTTTCACAAAAAGTGGTCACTATGAACTGTTGTTGTATGGACAATGTAAATTATTATTATTTTATTTATTATTATTATTTAATTTGATTCCACAGAAAAACATAACTGGCTTTTAGGTTTAAAACAATGTGAGGTGACGTGACGGGAGAGCTATTCCTTTAATTCATGTTATTTATGCTGAATTTTCTTGCAATTTACTGGGAAATATGAAACGTGCTTGAGCTCGCAAATAATACAGTACATAAATAATACATTCATGTGTCCAGGGCCTCCATGTAAGAGCTAAATTATTATTTTTTGTCTGCTGCGTGTTCTTGGTTTCTTGTATGGTGGATAGTGTAACCTTGATGTTTTGGGCTTTCACACATCTCATCTTCTTTGCCACAAATTAAATAGGCCACGACCCATTACTGTAAATGGTTCTGTGCATGCCTGCATGCGCCACACGTCTATATAGCTTGTGAAGGAACCCGCAGGACTATGAGAAAAGTGCTCTACTTTCTCCTGCGGTAATATCTGTGAAAATATATTCACTTGCATAAAATTTTTGTTAAAAATGCCCCCCTGGGGCTGTTGGAAGGCCTGTCTGTAATGACTGCCATCCCCACGGTACTTTTCTTCAGCAGGATCGGCTTTTTTTCCTCCTCTCTCAGCCAGCTCCATTTTGAGAAAAGAACGGAAATACGCTTGACATTCAATGAAGGGCAGCTGTGAATGCAGTATGCTTAATTTCTGAATTATGCTCAGCAGAAGGCGTCTCGGCTTCAAAATAAAAGTAGACCCTACTTCTCCCTCTGGTTCCTTTATGCTTCCGCCTCTCACCGTCTGCCTTTGTCTGTTAGATGCATTGGCATAGTTACTTTCTGTTCTGCATTGAAAACTTAAAAGAAAGTGCAATTTAAATACTTTCGGTCGACATATGTGCATGTTTTCATTTGGGTGTTGGTTAGGGAAATTCAGAATCTATTTTCTTTAAAATAAATGATGTTATGCATTTTTATTAGGAAGGTGAGATATGCATTGGTTGATCCTTAGCCATTTTTGTATGTGTAGATTTACAGCAATTTAGATTGCAAATCTCATTGTATTCAGATGAATCCATTTGAATTAAATATAATACATATTGGAAAGAAAATGTAGGTTATGGGATAGTTCTTCCTTGAAGGTCTCATAGCAAAGGGAAAACAGTTTTATACTACCCTGAGTATAACTGCTGACTTTCCTAAAGATGCTTTCTCCTATATGTAAGCAATAAGGTACGAGAGGCCATACCGTATCCTGAATAAATATAGGGGTTGCAACAACGCCCTTCAGCCGTGATTTATTCACGATACAGCACGGCCTCGAGTACCTTATTGCTTTTATAAAACGGTTACCACACAATAAAAAAAATATATAAAAACCAAAAATGTGTGTATTGAAAAGGTTACTTTTTTGAAGCAAGTTCGTTAAATGCCGTCCTTCCGCTAAAAATAGTTCCTGACAGCAACAGTAAACGGCAAGAGAAATGTTCCGAACATGCCTCATCTAAAGGATATAAACAGAGAATAGGAGCTCTTATCATCTGCTGTGTCATTTATTTTAACACCATATATGATATTTTCTCACACACATACATCTGCTTATCTCTCAGCATGAGGAAACATCTGTCTTTCCGTCTTTTAGTTTTAAAACAGACTGATTAGCTGCACAGCGCGAGTTTGCAAGCGTCATTACAGTGTAAACTGATGGACATACAGAATCATACCTGAAACAGAAAACTAATAAATACAGTAATATTCCCTCCTCACTTCGGAAACTGTAGGCTTCCACACAGATGTGCACACGCATCAACACATCTCTGCATGAGGAGTGTTTATTAGACGGGGAAAGGCGGGGTCTCAAAGTTAAAGATGAAAGATGCAACATAACGCCAGCATACACAACGCATACTTAAATAACAAACAGTTAATTTTTCTGAAATACATAATAAACTGAACAGTTTTAATGCTAGATTGAGTGTTTATGTTGCTAAGGTAGGTTGCTAAGGGTGTTGCTCAGTGATACACAGAACGTTGGGTGAAGCAGTCATAGCTGTCAAGTCAAGTCAAGTCAAGTTTATTTGTACAGCGCTTTTCACGATACAAATCATTGCAAAGCAACTTTACAGCAAATTAAGTTTCTACAATATTTAGTGGTAGCTTATCAGTGGTGACTGTCAATTAATGTACATATGGCAGAATTTTTATAAAGGAAATTAAAGTGTCTCAGTCTAGTATTACAGTTTAATTGTTCGTTGTGTCATTAATGACTTTGCCAGGAACAGCAGGGTTTAGTTTGAGTGCAGAGGCCCTCCATTTAGAGGAGAGTTGTAGATGCTTCAAACACATCCTTTTATTGTACCCTATCATTTTCTGGCTGACTATAACCATTCATATTGCTCCCTGCTGGAAGGGTGAATGAGAGCGCTTTGTGTTGACACATCAGTCTGTGCTTCCTGCTTTCTGGTGAGGAATTAAAGGAATAATTCACTCAAAAATGAAAATTGTGTCATTTGCTCTCCCTCATGTTATTCCAAACCTGTACGACTGTTTCTGAACTGTTCATGCGTCACAACTGAGATTAATCTCTGTTTGTTCCAATTATGTTTGCACCGAGACTTCTATAGTTATGATTTGCTGTTTCCTTTAAGGGTTGGGGTTTTAGATTAAAAATGCTAACACTAAAAAATTCAAAACCAAATCTATTCTGAAGCCTGTTGTGTGCCTCTTCTGTTTTGTCAGATGAGAAAGAGAAAGAATTTGAGGACACAGTAGTACAATCAGAGGCAGATATAGATGATGATGATGTGCCTGCCATTGTCGTGGAGGAAGAGTGCCCAGCCATCCAACATGGCCACTCTGTCCCTCCAGACTTCACTGAGGGAAATGATGCCATCAAGCAAGAGTTGGTTGCCACATCGGCCAAGAAACATGGGCTTCGGAAGAGCCGTATGAAAGCACTGGGGGCCATGCAGGCTGATGAGAATCTACTCTCACAGGAAATGTTCATTTCCATTCATGGAAATCAATTCAAGCACAATGGAAAGGGAAGCTTTGGTACCTTCCTGTACTGAAGGCTTCTCTACGGCAAGCATGCACAGACACACTTTACTGTTTAATTATTTATTCTGTATTTCTTCAATTTTGCTGCAAGTTTACTTTGTGAGCTTTCATTAATTACTGTGCGAAAATGAATTAAATGTGCTAAAATGTGTAGGCTTTTAAACTTTCTATTTTTATCTTGTGCCTTTTTGAATTGAGTTTTTGTTTATCAGGAAGTTTTCAAACGATGAAACACTTGTGCATATAATAACACAAAAGAGCAGCACCTTGGAATTTTTTTGTTCATACCATGTCATGTTTAAGAACAAATCTGTTCAAAGACATTATTTTATTTTATTTTTTTTAAGAGTTCCCACAGTTCACATTTTGTCCACATTCTAGTTAAATGGTTACTATAGTCACTAATAAGCACTAAAAAGCATTTAGTCACTAAAAAAAGCAAAGCACAAAAGCAGTAATTTTTCCCTTAATTGTCTCTTTATATTTTGTAGAAATAAAGATGTTTTGTTCCAAATGGCACAAATCTGCTTTATGTTGTTTACTTTATAAATAAAAAAGCATGGAAGAGTAAGAGAGTTACTGATTTTGCTGGTCTATAAGGGTTCCTTTTGTGATAACTTAATTCTCATTGATTAAATTCACTTTGATTAATGCTCAGAAAATTAAAGGTAAACCACTTTATAATGGAGACCATTTGATTAATTACATAATCCAGCATGCCCAGTCAAAAAATATGGTTTTGGTCTGCTTAAGGAGATGCCGCTTGACATGCATTAGCCAAACTTGTTCTCCAAAACCAGCTGTGAGGCTTTCGTTTTAAGTGGGTTAAAAAATGAACTGCAAAATGGCATAATGAGATCTTTAAAGTGCATTAATGTGAAATATAACAATACAAATTCATTGGAGAAAATGAGATGAAGAACAATTAAATAATGTTAATGGTTTGTCTTTCAGAGTTATCCATCCTTGTACCTTCCTCTAGCACCATGTCAAAATCAGTTTGACACCAAATTCATTTATGAATCTTAATTAAATGTCCCTTTTTAGACTTGGTACTTACCTATTAACGGTTGCCTTAAACTGCTGTCTGAAGTGTGTGTTTAGGAAAGGCCCATTGTCTTTTAAAGGAGACTTATGGGAAATAATTCTCTTTCCATAAGTTTTTCTCTGTTTCATAAGATGTCTGTGTTTGTTGTATAGGTCAAAGTCTTTGAGTGGAATCGATCATAAAAAAAAAAAAAGTATACACCTTTCTTTTTGAGGGGGGGGATAAAGGACCTAGGGATTATTGATTTCTTTCTTTTTTTTCTTCTACTGATTCTTCTGGCATATTTTAGATGCAACAGAAATAGAGGGGAAAAGAAGTGACAGGCTTCTTTTGTGCCAATTGTTTTATCTTCAAAAGAGGTGTCAGTCTGGACAGACTAAAGCAAGAGCTTGCAGCCATGGAGGACTCTAAAAAGTGTCCCATTTTGAAGCGGTGTCCTTCAGACCAGCGAGCGGTCCAGGGAACAATGGCAGCATCTATTGTTAAAGGTAAGGGCGACTGTCAAAGCCACTGAAGGTGCAGTTAGTTTCAGTGTGTCCCCTATGACTAAACATCACCACCCTCTCCTTGTTTTTCTCTCTTGTCTTCTGCATCAAAACTAAGGTGACCTACAATATCTACCAGTTGCTCATTAATTTGTGACAACGAGTGTTTCACCTTCCAGAGTTTGTGATGCTGCATATGAATGCTAGAGAAGCAAGCTGCTCGTGTACACTTTAAATACAAGATAGCGGTGAATACGGTTTTGTTAATTAGCAGAGCTGTCTGTTAATTAAATGTCAGGGAGCATCGTCCTTCTCTTGAGGTTGGACTTTTCTAGGATACTGTTATTTAAAAACTCCTTAGTGGAGTCAGAGAGGCTGTGTTTTGTAAAGTTTTGACCGAAATGAAGGTTTGTTGGTCTCGTCCTGACTACCTCTGTGCTGAACTTGTAAGTAGCCTAGTTGAAGTAATTTTATACAAAGATTAGTTACGGACCTTAAATTTGAAATGCTGAACTTTCCAGAGTTTGTATCTCATCTTGTCTATATTTGAGCATATTCCAGACTGTATTAATGGTTTCTGACTCTCTGCAGATTACATCGTTCAGAAACTAAACACCACTACTGCATGTTACTCCTGCTGCGACTGCATTTGGAATGATTTCTTCTGGTGGAGCAAAAAGAGGCAAAATGACCCACAATTTTGCAGAATGTGATTTAAGCCCTATTCACACGGGATTAGTATTACCTGTTGACCTTCAGTCATTTGTAATAATTGCGGAGATTGTCTGTGATCTTAATCCCGTGCGAATCGGCCATGTCTGTAATTTGTAAAGTAAAAATTACCCCGCAAATGACCTCCCATATTTCGCCAAACACCGAGGTCCTGTGATAATATTAGGCTAGTCCCGTGCGAATCGGCATCTCTGTGATTTGGCCAGCATTCGCACGGGATTTCAAAATCACACAAGGTCCCCAGATAATACTAATCCCGTGCGAATAGGGCTTTACTCAGTATTAGCCAATTGTTTATTCAATTTATCTCTCAATTCTGGTGTTTGTCTTTGATAACCTTTGGCCTTTTGTAGACAGACAAATTATATTCAAACAACAGCACTCTGTGACTGTGTGATTCTTTTACAAGAATGATAAAAATCTCTCTGTTTCATACATGTGTAGCAGAAAAAGCACTAGCTGCGGACAAAATCGCAAACTATCACAGGTACTGCATTTGATGAAGAGCAACATCTGTGATGTCAAGTCAAGTCAAGTTTATTTGTACAGCGCTTTTCACGATACAAATCATTGCAAAGCAACTTTACAGCAAATTCAGTTTCTACAATATTTAGTGGTAGCTTATCAGTGGTGACTGTCAATTAATGTACATATGGCAGAAAAGTATGGAAAAGATGTCATGTGACTTGCGGTGCCATTTGTGACCCTGGACTACAAACCAGTCATAAGTGTCAATTTTTTAAAATTGAGATTTTATATAGATCTGAAAGCTGAATAAATAAGCTTTCCATTGATGTATGGTTTGATATGATAGGACAATATTTGGCCAAGATACAACTATTTGAAAATCTAAATATTGAGAAAATCGCCTTTAAAGTTGTCCAAAAGAGCAATGCATATTACTTAGCAATGCATATTACTAATCAAAAATTAAGTTTTGATATATTTACAGTTGGATATTTACAAAATATCTTAATGGAACATGATCTTTACTTAATATCCTAATGATTTTTGTCATAAAAGAAAAATCAATCATTTTGACCCATACAATTTGTTGGTTGGTTTTGTGCTCCAAGGTTTTTTTTTTTTTTTTATCAGATGGGTTCCAGACAACTTGGAATGTTGCTCCAAGTTGGAAATTTGACTTGTTAACTTGGGACATTTTTACCTATTTTGGTTGCTCGGTAATTCCTAGTCAGCTATTTAGCACCAACGTCTAGAACTGCATACCATTATATTTAACATTAGATAGTTTACAAGTTTACAAATGATGAATGAACAATGACAATAAACAGATTTTGGTAGAGCCTGAATGTTGCTTTAATTTACGATTTTGCCATAACTAGCTGAACACAAAATGTTTTTGTTGATAGCGCCATCTTGTGGTGTGATTGACTGGAATGCACTGAGGTTGGAAGTGGGACATTTCAACCCCTACCTCCCATATTCCCACCTCTGACTTCTTCTCGAATGCAGCATTAGGAATGTCGGTTGAAGTAGTAGTTGTACAATTTCAATGGAATTAGTTGCCTTTATAAATACAATGAATTCTGACATAATACCCTACTCTTTTCACATAGTAATTTCGTCAACTTTGTAGTAGTGGCCATATTCGGACACAGAGTGTCTACAATGGGCGTGACTGTTGTTACATCACAACAGCTTGAGACTGTCTACACTGATCAAAGCAAAAGTTCCAAATCCATTTGTCCTGTTGTTGGAAGTAGCACAAGCACATGGAGTAAGTCTAAAAACGAACAGGGCATCAGTTCCTCATGACTGTTATCGCCAAATCTGTAAAGGAGCCACTCAAGATAAGTGACTTCACTCCATTATTATGAGTCAGAGTACAAGACAAAGCAATAACACCATTAAGGGTTTAAAAAAGAAAACCTCCCACCGCCACCATAATCCAGCAGGCACAATTCTGGATATAATACATTTCCAGCTAGAAATGCGAACAGCAAGAGATAATACTAAATCGATTCTTTCAGGAGAGGCTCAAGTTGCTCTTCTCTCATGCCCTCCATCACAGCTCGCTCTCTATTATTAGATCGGGGGGTCAGGTGTAAGGTGTCGAGGCTGGACGTGTTGCATGCGCTCGGATCAATGAAGTCTGAGCACACTAGGAGGATCACTTTGCCAGAGTTTCCCAGCTTTAATGACTGCAATATCTCACACCATCTGTCACTCTGCGCGGGATGAGGTGGGAGGTCCGATTCTGTTGTTTAGGATTAAAGGCTGTAATTGTCAGCTCATATTCTGCGTTTCTTGCCAGTGTGTTTTGGATGCTATCGACATGCACACCCCTTCAACACCACCTCCCTGACCATTTTCTCCATCTGCCCCCTCTTCATCATCTCCGAGGAGGGACAGCAGCCGGGGAGGACGGAATAATGTGTATACTTCCATTACTGCTCACGCTGTGAGTTCAATGAGTTTTGAACTCAATGAATCTACAGTACCCATCCTGTCACAAATTACTTTCCCCCCCCCTTCATAGGCTGTCTTGAGTGCTATAAAGTTATTCGTTTCTTCAAGCTGACTCGTTTTAAAGGGTATTTGAAGTAGATGACTTTGTCAATCTGTCAAATTCCGGGTCCTAATATTTTGTAATGAAGAGTTCTTGTATAACTTATCTTTCACTGATTTTCTGTCAAGTCCGTGTCAGCTTATAGTCAAGTGTCAGGTGAAAATTTGAGAAGAATATTGAAGGGCTCCCGAGAGAGCCTCACACATTTATAATTGAAGCTGTGACTTTTTGGCGCAGAAATTGTCATCTAATATTTCAATATTTTAAAGAAAATTTAAGTTAGGACACCAGGCCTGGTTAAAGATCCCCCGAAATTGTGATTTTGCAAGTAAAAACATGCCTGCGTACAAAGATCCACAGCATGTTTTACTTGCTAAACAATGTTTTCTGTCTGTCAAAAATATCTTTGACTGAAATGTCAAATAATTAATCAATTCTGCACAAGAATACCAGAAGAATCTTGCGTAACAGGCGAGGAAGATGTGAAGACGAAATCTTTTTTATTGGGTTTTGGATGTTATACACCTAACCAAATTGAAACACTTGCCCTTTATCTTCATTCATCTCTTAGCTTTATGAAATTCTTTCATTCTCATCTCTCCCTTGCTGTCTGTCTGAAGAACCCAAATATGATTTTTGACACATATCAAATAGCAGAAATCGATGTTGTGTCTCATGCTCTTTGAAGATCTGGGCTCTCACTGTTGCACCATTTTTGCCAGGTTTATTCTGTAGTCTCTGCTCATTTCGAAAGAATACTGGAGCTAAAACACATTGCACTTCTTAGATTTTGTCTAGCTTCTTTTTATGCAAAGATGCCACAACAATAATGTAGTGCATAACACCGACTGGTGTATAACAAGCTCATTTTTATGTCACATTATACAAGAGATATGGCAGTGTAAGACCAAGATTAATTCATACCATTTCATGATTGCAGGATTTAAGCTCATTAATAATTAACAGCCTTTGCATGAGAACTAATGATTTCACTGAATGTTTGCCTCCATAGAAACAGGCCAGCACAGACCTGCAATAGACATGACATGAGTACCAAAAGGTATTGTATTTAGTAGAATTTGAAATTATTTTTCCCCCATTGTGGTGTGGCAGTCAGAATTGGCCTGTCCTAAGTTATATAGGTGGTTACCTTGGGCTCCCATCCCTTCGGAGGCCTTTGTGAAATGGTCTGTTCATCTTTATTCAGTCACTTGATCTTTTCATCACAGCTACTGACTTTCAGTGGAAGGAAGCATGGCAGGCGATTCAACATCAGAGAAGCGAAATCAAGAAAAATACATTTATGTACATTTCTTTACATATGTGAGTCTGAAAGCTTTTTGGAGTAGGAGGTGGAGAACCTGTATAAATATTATGGTCATATTGCATTAGGAAAACACAGAAGGCAACCATAAATACATTCGCTGTAGCTGATGATATTTAAGTGTGAATGAGAAGTGACCCTCTCTCTCTCTCTCTCTCTCTCTATATATATATATATATATAAATAAATAAATATATATATATATATATATATATAAAAATAAATATATATATATTTAAAATGTATTTATGTATGTGCCACGACCCAGACTTTTAATTTGTATATTAATATTTATAGAGTTTTTAATTTGCTGTTACAATTGTGCATCCTATTTTATGAAATCAACATCGATTTCCATGAAGTGAATAAACTCTTGCGTGTTGATTGGAATGGCATTGCTCCGGTTTTGCCACATGGTTCACATGAATGATTAGTCAGATAACAAGTCCAACAGAATGGCTTAGACATGCGTTTCACACATATAACCCACAATAGTGTTGACATTCAGAGAGCACATTAGTTAAAACACAAGCTCTGAATATCACCACATGACAAATAACTAAAAGTGACAGCAAATATAACAACAGCATAAATAAAAGCACCAAATTGTGAAACAATAATAGAAACACAGTAATCTGCATAATTTATTCATTCTACACGTGCTCAAAAATGCTCAGTGCTCACATTCAACAGAAATGAAGGAAAAATGGAAATGCTTACTTTGTGGTTATTTTAGTTTTTTCTGTTCTTATTTTAATGGTGCTTTAATGGCACTTTCGCATGGAAGAAACACAGCCTGTCAAAGTTTAAGATTTTTCTTTAGATAATATGAGGGGAAAAAGTCAGACACTTCTGACATAGAGGCACTTAGAAGTTGAGTTTAAAACACAAGCAATTAATTTGCAAGCTAACCTTTCTACAATTATCTGCTCTTTAAAAGGTCTTTGTAAATAGTTCATACTCATTTTTTTTCCTTTTCTATAGCAGATTTAATGCATTTACTTGGACAAAATCAGTTTAATTGTGTCCTTTATTCTCTTTTGTACATATACCTCAATTAATTTTGTTTACATTGAATCTGCTGCACTAAATAAACTTGTAAATTAAATATATATGTATATAACTAAATATACACATGTATACACATTATTGGACCCATGATGTGATCTTTGCCAAGGGTCTGACAAACTCTACAAATAGTCCAGCCTAACAATTATAGAAAACATTTCCTTTACCACCACAAAGGATATTGAACATCTCTAGGCCTGCAGAGCTACTGGTAAAAGTCCAAGCTTGCTGGGTTGTGTGTTTATGTTTTTGGAGTTTGGCCACAACACATGCGGTGTGGGGAAGCGGTGAGCCATGGGATTCTTATTATGTGTGACTTATTGTTGGCCTCTTTGTCTCAGGTGGTATTCAGCGTTACTATACAACAGCTTCAGGATTGTGTTCCTATAACTGTTTCACAGTGTTGCTGCATAACTGTTATTTAATATTCTGTAATAAATTTAAAACAATATGCAAAAAGATACATTCTTGAATCTAGTTTTTAATGGTAAAGTTAATTGCTTGAACAAGTAATGTGCTATTTCTGCAAAACTTCTAATTAATGTTTTTTTTTTATTTTTTATCCAAATTGCCCCCAAGCAGGGACAATTGTAGCACAAACACTCTATTCCAGGTTATTTCGGCTCTGATCGTTGCAGATTGTCTCCTGGCAGGGTTTTCTGTTCCCACTGATATTTCCTTCCATTTTCCCTCATTAAGGTGTCAGCACCCCGAGTCCTTCCCCATCTGCTGGAGCTAGACTCAAAGGCCCAAGGTGGACAACAGCCACAGTCCCTTCTGAGGTCAGAAAACCATCACCTTCTGTTTGGACATGCCCACCGACACAGCACTGAAATATGAGCCTTGATAGAAATTAACATGAGCACAACTCCTTGGTTTTTAACTTCAATGTGTTCATCCTTTTGTTACAGTACATTCTGATACATTTTGTGCTCTTTAGAGGTAAGGCCTCTTTCACACCCTGTGAAAACTTTTGGTACACATATTAACAAGCAGAGCGGTGATATATATCTTTTTTTTTTTTTTTTGGTGTGGCCATAAATATATGATATAGATTTTTTATATAGGAAATTGATTTTCTATACAGAGCTGTTTGGTTACGCAGTAGAAACTTGTTTTCAGTGTTATAGTTACGCTGTTGCTTCGATTATAGACTGCTTGGGCATGTGATGTGAAACAAACCTGAAGACTACTTGAGGCATTATTCTTGCTGTTCTAGCTGTACGTGTATGTGTCCACTCCAGTTTTTCTAGCTGAGTACTTGCTAGTGTCAGCGCATAGTATGACAGACTAGCCATGAAAAATCCCTCAGTGTCTTATTAAAGGTGCAATAGGTGATTGTCTTCAGAAACATTTTTTGTTATGCTGGTTGAAAGTCTCTTCACATCCCGATAGCAATCATTAAGTTAAGTGGTCTAAATGTATTTGTCTGTATTTATATATTCTGTGGAAGGTGTAGGATCAAGAAATGTTCGTCTAATCAAAACGTTCGGTCCGAGCGTTTTAATATGCTTTCCTACCTGCCTGTCAATGTATGTATTAGCATTCCTCTGCGCACCCGGTTCGCGCATACAGGATACGTCATCAGCGCGTTCACGCACGCTGTGCAGACAGAGCGAGGATGGCAGGCAAACATCAACAAGCCGATCTTCCTTCCTGGTATTGTAGTACTTTTAAAGATTTCTCACCGGTGAATGACACATGATGTAGCCCAGCGGTTAATCCAGTCCTCGCGCCAGCTCGTTAGAAGTGAGCTACGTGCATGAACTGTGTTCCGATCGATATGATCCCTACACAGTGTTCATTGCTCCCTACTCCCTGAGCAGGGGAAATCCGTTGAAGTTTACTTCACTTCGGAACATGGGCTGGAATTGGGAACCTGATGTAGCCTATTGTAGTAATGTTGTCTCTGGTCTGTGAGTGTAAATGCGTTCAGGGGGCGTGGCTTTGGACGGCGATTGCAGGGAGGGTGGGACGTTCGCTTTCAGTGCTATCAGGCTAAAGTTAGCATTTTCCAAGATCTCCTATTGTACCTTTAAGGTTGACTATAAACTGGATGTTTGTTTGCTGGGCACAGAACAGTGTGGCTCCTCAGCCAACTAATGTGCAGTAGTGCTCCACACACAGTGTCCAGAATGGAAAGAGAAGCATGTAGGAGTAATGCAAGAAGTAACACATAACATTAAGTTTGCCAGATTTTCTGAAAGATTGTTATGCACATTCTAAAAGTGTTTTTTTATACTCCCAGGCGTCCGTCTAAAATAGCTAGGAAAAAAAAGTAAATCGTGAGCAAATTTCTTACTAAAAACAATGGCTAAATGCGTTTGAGCCAAATCAACAACAACGATACACATTAAAATGACTGTATATGCATGTCAAGGTTTTTCTAGTTTGATTCTTTTAGTGCTGCTTTGGAGCATGTAAAATGCTATATATTTCTTAACAAATGATATTGATCTTATTGTGAATGATTCATCCATGCATGCTTAATTTTTTTGACCTTGTGATGTCTTCTGTCTAGTGACGTACTGCAGACTTCTCCAATTATTTAATCTGCATAAACCCATCCCTTTCTTACAATCAACTGCAAGTCTATCTATCTTCGGGGATCCCAAAATGATGAAAGAGGGTTTCGGCAGTTTCAAAGGCAGTGGGTAGTCCATTTTAAAGGAATTAACTTGCATGCTGTGGAGAATTGGTTTATGATGACGAGGACATGTGTGAGAATCCGAAGAAGGTAAGTCAGTGATGAAATCAATTCCAATGGGAGAACAAGGCCTTTAGGTACCAGAAGTGGGACCAGCTTTCCTTCAGGTAAGTGGTGAGGTACTTTTGATTTGGCACAGACTGAGCATCCTTGGATGAACTGGGAGACGTCCTGGGCCATTTTGGGCCACTAGTAGCGATTGCTGAGGAGTGAGAGGGTTTGCTGGCTGCCTGGGTGTCTAGAGCCAGGGGATGTATGGGCTGAGTCCATGGGGGACAGACAGAGAGGAGTTGGCACGTATCTCCATCCCTCAGGACCTCCCAGCGGAGCAGGTTCAGACCGCGTGGCTTCCGCGATCTTGTCATCGATGGACCACTCAGTCATGTTGACGATGATGGCTGGAGGGGGAATGGGCTCAGGAGGAGTTGTCTTGGACTCGGGGTGGTAGAAATGGGACAGAGCATTTGCTGGTTCTTACTCCCTGGCTGGTAAGTCACAGTGAACTTGAATCTGGTGAAGAGAGCCCAGCGAGCTTAATGGGCGTTTAGTCTTTTGGTTTCTCGGAGATACTCAAGGTTGCGGCGGTCTGTGATGACTTCAAAGGGATGTTTAGCTTCCTTAAGCCAATGACGCCACTCTTCTAAGGCTAGTTTGATAGCCAGCAGTTTGTGGTTACTGATGTCATAGTTGCGCACCGCCGGGAACAGCTTCTTAGAGAAAAAGTCACATGGATGGAGTTTGGGAGGCTTACCCTGCCACTGAGACAATACGGCTCCTACCCCTGTGATGGATGCATCAACCTTGACAGTGAAGGGCAGTTCTGGATTGGGATGCACTAGGGCAGTGGTTCTCAATTCCAGTCCTGGGGGCCCCCTGTTCTGCACATTTAGCATGTCTCCCTTATTTAACACACCTGATTGAGATCATCAGCTCGTTAGGAGAGAGAGAGATTCATGAACTGAACTAATGAGCTGATGGTCTCAATCAGGTGTGTTAAATAAGGGAGACATGCTAAATGTGCAGAACAGGGGGCCCCCAGGACTGGAATTGAGAACCACTGCACTAGGGTAGGATTGGTACAGAAGGCTTTCTTGAGCTGGTTGTAGGTGTTGGTTGCTTCGAAGTTCCATGAGAGAGACTTGGTCCCTTGTTTCAGCCAGGAGGTTAGAGCTAAGCAGATCTTACTGAAATTGTTGATGAACCTCCTGTAGAAGTTTCCAAACCCCAAGAAGTGTTGTAGTTCTTTTATGGATGTGGGTGGTGGCCAATTCTCAACTGCCTGTACCTTCCTCTGGTCTATTTGGATGCCATGTTGGTCGATGACATAGCCAATATGCTCCGATACTCTGATATACTTCTCCATGGCCTTTTGTTCCGGGATGGACAATGGGTAGACTTTACCACGTGGTAACGTAGCCCCAGGCAGCAAGTCGATCGCACAGTCTGACGGCTGCCAAAGTGTGAAACTGAAGAGCATAGTCTGTGACTGAAGATCTCCCTTGGCGGAACCGGTCGAGTTGATCATGCACAGAGAGTGTGCTGGCGGACTGCCCAAAGACGTCTTTGAAATGCACGGTAAACACTGTCAGCAAGTTAGTAACTGGTCCATCGGCGTCCCACATAACATGTGCCCACTGCAAGGCTCATCCAGATAACAGGGAAATGATGCATGCAATCTTGGCACGATCATTGGTGAACAGCCACAGCTGAATTTCGAAAAACAGAGAGCACTGTAGCAGGAACCCTCTGCAATCTTCTGCCATTCTGAGTAGGTCATTGGTCGGGGCCATGGGACTAACTTGGAGAGCAAGTTAGTATATTGTCAATAAAGCAATGCAGAGGTATTTCAGTGAGTAACAGTCTTATCTTTGCAGGTTTGGATGAGCTGGTGTTGGTGAGCCAGATCCGGAGATTGGATGCAGAGGAATGACAGACTGAAGAAGGTACATGCAGGTAAGTAGTCAGGTAGCATCCAGGAAGGAACAACAAGACCAGACAACAGAGAACTGAGGTAAGTGGGTTAGTGTGTGCTGATTGGTTGTGACAGGTGCAGGTAATCAGAACTCCGGTGACTGTGAACGAGTGGATGGAGTGTAGGGGTCTGGTGCTGTTGATGTTGTTGACTCTGTGAAAAAAAACTGAGAGTTATTCATAGTGTTTTTACATGCATGCACAAGTTATTAATTCATCAATAATTGCATTACAAATCATTCTGTTTCAGCCATATTGGCCTTATTATGCAAAGTTTATGAAGTTCAGAATACTATGGCATTATTTAGATGATTTTAATAGCAATATTTTCATGTAAGTGATTTTTTTTCTGTGCTGTTAGGAGTCTATGAACAGTTTGAAGTCATGTAAGACATCTTTGGATAAAGTTTCACATATTCTCTAGTCTAGACTGAGCAGACTGTGGCTTGGTGTCTGTTTAACTATTCAACTTGTCTCTCCCAGCCCCAGTGAATCCAGGGCAGATGTCTTCCTTCTTTCAGAGCTTATTAACAGTGGGTGGGCAAACACCATGTTGAGCAGCCAGCGAGTCTGTATACAGTACTGTACCTGCATTAATTAGCTTTAGTGTACGCTCCGGCCCTTCTCTAACCTTCATACTGGTCGTACCCCAGTCTACTCTGTTCTTACCTCGAGGCAGTGTACTGTGAGTGGGAAGAACACAGCTTTGACACTTCGAATATGAGATATGTGGTATAGTGAAAGGTGTAATTATCATTATGAACGTGGTTACTTCTTCTGACACGTGTATCTGCCAATAAAGATAACTCTTTTGACACGTGCAGTGCAGTGCTGTTGCTGATGCAGACATGTCAGGCATCAGGCGGCAGGCTTCACTATTCTGTTCTATCTGCTCAAGATGGGTTTTCTGGTGCTGCTGGCTAATTACACCAGCGTCCTTTTCAGGTCAGAACTGTAAAAACACACTGAGTGGGTTTCTCTACAAGCTATATTTTCTGTTTATGACAAACTTCTTTTGACAGGTCTAATAATAACCAAAGATGACAGATGGATCTTTGTAGAAGTAGCTTCTCCAACTGACAAGAGATAATTTTGGTCACAAACCCAACATTGATGGAGCAAATGCTATATGTGACACATACAGAATGTGATATTTAGCAAAAAATGTGATTATAAACAAACTGTTGAAATTGCAAAGTGTCAGCTTTCAAATAATGTCACTTTAATTTATAAAATTCAAACACTAAATGCTGGTTTGACACTCTTTAATGTGGTAAAATATATAAATAATTTCTTATAAATGCATTGTATTTTTACTTAAAGGGGTCATATGATGCGATTTCAAGTTTTCCTTTCTCTTTGGAGTGTTACAAGCTGATTGTGCATAGATAAGATCCCTGAAGTTGCAAAGACTA
Source organism: Sinocyclocheilus rhinocerous (assembly GCF_001515625.1). NCBI lineage: Eukaryota > Metazoa > Chordata > Actinopteri > Cypriniformes > Cyprinidae > Sinocyclocheilus > Sinocyclocheilus rhinocerous. Next base: position 33,752 of record NW_015631724.1, read on the forward strand.
AAGTCTCAAAACCAAAGAGATATTCTTTATCAAAGTTAAGACTCTGCCACGCCCCCCTAAAACGGCTCGTTCTAACACACCCCACATATCTACCCCCACTATGTGGAAATATTTGCATAATCCCGCCGCAAATGTGCACGCAAAGAAAGAAGGCATGGTGTCAGTAACCGCAGTTAGTGTTGAAGCAACATGTCAGGGAGACGCTGTGTGTTTAAGTGCGAAAGCAAAAGCACTTTATTTGGATCACTTACAACAGAACAGCAATGCATTTTATGGACGACCGTTTCGTGAACCTAGGAGAGGAGGTAATGCGGA
>NW_015631724.1:34119-48526 GCF_001515625.1 Sinocyclocheilus rhinocerous
GGGGCATAGAGGACCTACAATAATGTACAGTATTTGAAAAATAATGTGTTTTTTGAACATTAAAGCATGTCACCATATTCTGTTAAACCAAATACACCAAATAATGATCTTTAAAAAAGCATCATATGACCCCTTTAACCTTATTATTATTATTATCATTATTATTGTATAATCTGTTCTAATCCTATTGCACTTAGTGTAAATAGATACTCCGTAATTGTTTGGTGTTAAATTCCAGTATGGTGACAATGCTAGTCTTGATTTATTTAATGTTTGACTGAAAACAAAATATTACAATGTTAAAAAGAAAAGTCTGAAAATTGTTCTGAATTTTTTTGTTTGAATAAATGTAAACATAACTACATAATTAGAAAGCAAAGACCATTTAGTACATAAAACTTAAATGTGTTTCTGGGTCTAAAACTGATGGAGCAGGTCACGCATATCCACCTAGTGCTAAACTATGTGCATCTGTTTTCACATCTCTCAGTCGTGCACAGACACAAGTTAGCAGAAACAAGCCTGCGCTGGGGCACAGTTTATCACAACAACATGCTTCCCCCTCTCTTTCTCCCTCTATCTCACACTCTCTCTTTTTCCCACTCTCTATCCCTCTCTCTGAAGCTTAGGCAGCCTGTGGTGGTGTTTGCCATTTGATGTGGCTCCTCTGTTGCGTGGCGGAGAGGAGAATTCTCCTTCCCTGCAGGAGCATCAGACTCTGTATGCATGGAGGAAAGCTCCAGCTGAGATGCCGGCTCTTTGTAAAGAAAGCTGGGAAAGGAACACATGCAGGGTGGAAAGAGGGGAGCGAGAGAGGTTTCCGTTTCAGAGATGCAAATGTAGACACTCCGTTAAGGTTGCAGAGAGGGAAAAAGACTTTGAAACAACTTTTAAAGTAAGTAGGAAAGGTGTCTTTATTTTAGACAAAATGGAAGCCATTCTGTTGAGTAGCCCAGAGGTTGGAGACACAATGATGTGCAAGACAGGAGAAGTTGTGGAGCACAAAATGTTTTATTTAGTTGGTGGAGATGATGTGCGAAATATTCAATTTGCATTTTTTTTTACATTTTGGCAGATTGGTGGCTAATTTGTATGAATTTGTACTATAATTTGAAATCTCATTCGTACATTTTTGTACAATCTGCTTACATCCTACATATGGTTACATTTAGGGGTGGACCTTCATGATTTTCCCCCTAAAAATCTGGCAAAATATTCACAGTGCATTTTGAATGAATGAATTAATAAATAAATAGCTAAATATTGTGCAATGTGCAAAAATAAAAGATTATGCCAATGATAATTCAAAATTAAATAAGTTAGAATGAAATATAAATTAAGACAAGAACGGTGTCACGATTGCCTTCTATGGCGAAACGAAGAACAAGAAGACATGGGCTGAACTCAAAGTAAACAGTCTTTAATCATCCAACACGGGGTAACTCAAGGCAGGCAGAGACACATAGGAAACACAACATCGACGTTCAATACCAGACGCTAGACACAGGAAAACACTGGGCTTAAGTAACAGGGAGTAAACTAGATAATTAATCAAACACAGGAGGAACCAAATAAACAAACTATAATGAGGACAAGAACAGGAAAATATCCAAATAATGGCATGGAGGGAGAAACTGGGTCAAGGAAGGCACATGGGGAGCAAAACACAACACAAGACAGGAACACCGGCCTGACATTACTCCGCCCTCCCGGAAGGCGCGTCCACGTGCCTCACAACATCCAATGGGGAGGGGGGGTGGGCGCTCTGGAGGCCCCTCAGGACAGACACGGGACAGCAGGCCTCCAGAGCGGTACCCGTTCCGGGTCCCCTGGCGGATCCGGCTTTTCGGGGGCGCCATGGCGGATCAGGGAACTCAGGAGACCATGACGGATCATCCTCCGAGGCCACGGCCCCAGCCCCCGCCTCTATGGCTGGAACCCTATAAATCCTTGGGGAAAATTACGGGCTCCGATGCCCTCCGTGGGTTAGACATGGGGACCGCGACCCTCTCTGGGCCTAATTCAGGAACAGGAGCCCTTCTTGGACTAAACTCAGGAACAGTAGGCCTCCGTGGGCTAAACTCAGGAACAGGAGCCCTCCGTGGGCTAAACTCAGGAACTGGAGCCCTACGTGGGCTAAACTCAGGAACTGGAGCCCTCTCTGGGCTGGATTCAGGGGCTGGAGCGGGCTCAGGGGCTGGAGCCGACACTGGAGCGAGCTCTGGGGCGAGGATGAGGGCCGAGAGCAGTCCTTTTCGCCTCATTCTCCTCTTTTGGTTACGGGTGAATTGGGCGGCCGGCGGGCTTGACTGAGCAGCAGCCGGCGGGCTTGATTGATGAACAGCCGGCGGGCTTGATTGATGAACAGCCGGCGGGCTTGACTGAGGATCGGCCGGCGGGCTTGACTGAGGATTGGCCGGCGGGCTTGACTGAGGATCGGCCGGCGGGCTTGACTGAGGATTGGCCGGCGGGCTTGACTGAGGATCGGCCGGCGGGCTTGACTGAGGATTGGCCGGCGGGCTTGACTGAGGATCGGCCGGCGGGCTTGACTGAGGATTGGCCGGCGGGCTTGACTGAGGATCGGCCGGCGGGCTTGACTGAGGATTGGCCGGCGGGCTTGACTGAGGCAGACTTGACTGATGAGCGGCTGGCGGACTCACAGTACTCGCGGTGATCCCTCAGAATTCCCACGCTTGCTGCACGAAGGGGGGATCTCTGCGGGCTAGGGCGGAAAAACGAGAAAAACAAGAAAACAAAAAAAACTTTCAAAAAATGAGCAACCAAAAACGGGGAGAAGGGGCACCGCTTACACTGTTTTGGTCCGGTATTCTGTCACGGTTGCCAACTGTGGCGGAACGAAGAACAAGGAGACATAGGATAAATTCATAGTAAGAGTCTTTATTCTTCCAAGACGGGGTAACACAAGGCAGGCAGAGACACACAGGAAATACAACTTCAACGTATAATACTGGAGGCTACACACAGGAAAACACTGGGCTTAAGTAACAGGGAGTAAACTAGATAATTAGTCAAACACAAGAGGAACCAAATAAACATAACAAACTATAATGAGGACAGGAACAGAAAGATAACCAAATAAGGGCATGGAGGGAGAAACTGGGTCAAGGAAGGCACATGGGGAGCAAAACACAAGACAGGAACACCGGCCTGACAAACGGTCAGTATTACTGAAATTATGTTGAAATTATGTTGTGTTCTTTCATTAATTGAATTAGTGAATTAATGAAGTTCAGGAAGCCCAGACTCATTTGCAATACATAGAGAAGAAAACACCACAGAATAATCAGATAACACATTTCTATGTGTATTTCTGAGGCTCAAATAATGCAGTATTGCATTGGAAATGCCAAGGTCATGGGTTCAATCCATCGAGAACACACATACTGATAAATGTATATTTTGAATGCACTGCATTTGATTAAAGCATGTCAAGACCATGTACAAGTTTTTGTCATCACTACACCAGCCTGTGGCAAACTCTGCTAAAGAACAGTAACCAAGAAAAATGTGCAGAATATTTCTAGAAATGACCATGGTACTCCAAAACAGTTGGATAGTGGAAGCATAAAAGTGAAATCCATTATCCAAACGTCCAACTTTCATATGCTTCAAAAACCCTTTTCCCTGTTGAAAAATAGCTCAAGGCTAAGAGCAAGCTGATTTAAAATGAAAGCTGCCCTTTCTCTTTCCCTCCATTTTCTTGTTTACCCAGACACAGCTAAAATAGATTGTATAGCCTCTTTTGGTAGCAGCAGGAGGCAAAAAGGCTTGAATTCAGATCAGCTCCTCAAATCATGGCCAAATGATAGTGTAATATTATTGACAAAGCTGAAATGGTGAGAGATTTGTCTGAGAATGATTATTAGGTTCTTGTATCTGCAAAGTGCTAATAATGGTTATTCCCCTCCATCCATTTTCTTTTGAAAATAAATTATTATTCAAAGTGCACAGATCTCCGTATGCACAGCATTTTACAAGCACAGTCCTATCTTCTTAATTAATTCATTAGATACCGCTGGCCGAGGCGATCCTTGAGCAGAGGCTCAGCGAGACGCTCTCCGGTCAGCAGATCCCTAATGATTGCAAGGGAAGTCCATTCAGAAACAAGCGAAAGACCGTCCGCAAATACCTCTCTCCTGCGTGTGTGACTGCACAACCGTGCGTGGGCTTATTTGTTTTCTTGTCACTGCTGAAGATAACATATCACTGTACTGCTCAGATAATTACTCTTCTGTGAGTCTGAGGGGGGATAAAGATGTTTAATCTTCTAAGACTCATTACTCACTGCAATGTTAATGGGAATTACAGAGAAGAAGCGAATGGAGGCATGGGACTTCAAAGATCAGCTGCTGCATGTCGAGTGCTGGATTGGGATGTGTGTGTGTATGTGAGGCTGGTGAAGATGCACATGAATATAGCTTACATTTCTGGGATGCATCTTAACATTCACAATCATTCTGAACACAATTTTATGGTCTTTTTGAAGTATGAATATAAAGGCTCCTATACAGTGGGTACGGAAAGTATTCAGACCCCCTTAAATTTTTCACTCTTTGTTATATTGCAGCCATTTGCTAAAATCATTTAAGTTAATTTTTTTTCCTCTGGCAAAGTTTTTTCCATTCTGCGCTCATGGGTAAAAAGCAAACCGTGCTATACTGTTAACAAACATCTCAATGCCCACACTGCTAAAAGCGGCATTTGATGAATATATATGTGCTATATGCTTTTCTTTAAATAACAAAATGAACACAACAAAAATGACGGAGAGAAAACAGCAGATAAAAAAGCATCCGATCATAGCAATGTTTGCACCAACTCTGCAATTCAGCACTCTGAAGCCTTATTCGGACAGGATTAGTTTACCAGGATAGATGGAGTAATGTAATTTTACCATAGGATGTCTGTAATATTAATAGCCAATTCACATGGGATAAGAAACTTAGTAAAACTACCAGAAATGGGAGGGATAACTCGATTTATGCACCACCATCACCTCCCTGTCATGTGTGTGCCACATTGAACGATTTATTAATTAAATTGATTAAATTCTGATTGGATTATGTTGGTAATAGGCACTTACCTAAAGCTAACAGAAGTTTCATGCCTCTAACAAGTGTTTTCGACATTCTTTTTGATCTGAATGGTATGCGATGTCATATGCAAAACACTTGGGGTTGCCACAGATTTGTCCCACCACTTGGAACGCAACTGAATGCTTCTTGAAGCACCTCCATACTTGAAAAACAGAGGAAAACTGCTTTTAAACGGGAAAAGATGGAATATTTATGTACATATTTACAGTTGGTCTATTCGTACGTGATTTGCATTACCTGAGGTAATTTTTCCAGACTTTTTTCCAGAAGGTACAATGAGTACTTAGACGGCACATTCAGATGGGACTAAAATCACTGAGAAGCTCTGGTAATAATTACTTTACCCCACCTGTCCATGTAAAACTAATCCAATGTCACATCAAGTCACGTTTATTTATATGTGACCCTGCAGCACAAAACCAGTCTTAAGTAGCATGGCTATATTTGTAGCAATAGCCCAAAATACACTGTATGGTTCAAAATTATCAGTTTTTCTTTTATGCCAAAAATCGTCTCTAGGTTACGCATGTAATCATGGTTCCCCGAGGGAACGAGACGCTGCATCAAAACGCTATGGGAACGCCTTCAGCGTGACCATGCTCTGAATCACGTGTGTAATCCCCTCGGGGAAAATCCTTTAGTCTTGAGCCACCACTGTAGGGGTCTCATGCACAGCAGGCCAAAATATATCACATTGGACGCAGCTGCCATCAAACCCAGAAGTTTTCAAAACTGCTTGCCAGTGAGTGACCGGCCCTCTCTCACTCTCGCGACTGCCATGAGGATCGAACCGAACTGAGCAGGAGACAATTGTGCCTGCATCGAGGTCGAATCCCACACCATGCCCAGATAAGTGGTTCTCAGTAATGGAGAAAGGACACTTTTTTTGGCGTTTAGTCTTAACCCCAGCACTTTCGCATGGACGAGAACAACACCTCGATGTTGAACCACTGTCTGCTCCGATAGAGCTAATATCAACCAAACGTTGAAATACTTCAGTATGAGGATGCCCTGGAGTCGCAGCGGAGCCAGAGCAGCATCCACACACCTGGTGAAAGTGCGGGGTGTGAGTGCAAGGCCGAATGGAAGAACCCGATATTGGTAAGCTTTTACCCCCAAAAGCAAACCTCAGGAACTTCCTGTGTTGTGGAAGGATGAGGTATGTGTCCTTTAGATCTATCGTGACAAATCAGTCCTTGGACCTGATCTGAGACACGACCTGTTTGAGAGTGAGCAGCCTGAACTTCAGTCACATGACTGAGCGGTTCAATTGCGCAGATCTAAAAAGGGACGCAACCCCCTTCTTTGGAACAATGTAGTACCGGCTGTAGAACCCAGACTCCCGCGAGGAGGGACCACCTCGATGGCCTCCTTCCTCAAGAGAGTGTTTACTTCCTGTTCCATTACCAGAGCCTGCCCGGGGCCCACCAGAGTGGGAAGTACCCCATTGAAACGAGGCGGCGGAGAAACAAATTGGATTCTGTAGCCTCTCTCTACAGTGTGCTGGACCCATTGAGACACATTTGGCAGAAGCTTCCACGCTGCCAAATAGTCTACTAAGGAATCAGTCTCTTGAGACTGACCTCTGGTGTAATCAGAGCGGCTAGCTCGGTGCCCTGAAGCGGTGGACCGGCAGGGGATGGCCGAACTAGCTGCTCTAGAGACCTCCTTAGAGAAAGATAGCTGCAGCACGAGCTCTCACTCAAGAGGGAAGAGACCGCAGCGCGGGCTTCCGAACCCCGAGAGAGAGCGCTAGATCTAGGGAGTGAGGCAGAGAAAGGGCGAGCCCATCTCCAACCCGTCCACTAGATCCATGTGCGATCCCCGCGATCTCAATCACCGCCATGCCTCAGCAGCTGCGGAACCGGAACCGCAACGATCACAAACACGGACACACTCCTCGAAGTGTGCCCGGTGGGAGTGGAGCGTTTGCAGCGGGCAGAAGCACAATCAGCCCCCTCAAGAGCTGACTGTGCAAGATCCACTGCCAAGTAAACAACAAACAAACCGTGTGTATCCCCACCCGTAATGTAACGCGGGCAGGGAGGAACACACAGTCTAAAATACTGCTTGGTCTTGCCCTTGAGCTTTGTCTTCTGAGAGGCATTAGACATAATATGCTTGTGCAACTGAGACAGACAACAATACATAAGACTGACACACACAGAGCGCTTGTTGAATGACAGAAAGCTTCCTCTGTATCCACCGCATGTGCTTTTAAGCTGCCTGGTCTCTACATCACCCCGCCCGTGACGTCTCGCCCATCCATTGGACTGATTACACACGTGATTCAGAGCGTGGTCACGCTGAAGGCGTTCCCATAGCGTTTCGACGCAACTCAAGTTCCTGAAGGGGAACATTAGGATATTAAGTAAAGATCATATTCCATGAAGATATTTTGTAAATTTCCTACCGTACATATATCAAAACTTAATTTTTGGTTAGTAATATGCATTGCTAAGGACTTCATTTGGACAACATTAAAGACGATTTTCTCAATATTTAGATTTTTGTTTTTTGCAACCTCAGATTTCAGATTTTCAAGTTGTATCTCGGCCAAATGTTGTCCTATCCTAACAAACCATACATCAATGGAAAGGTTATTTATTCAGATTTCAGATGATGTATAAATCTCAATTTCGATAAATTGACCCTTACAACTGGTTTTGTGGTCCAGGGTCACATATAGCACTTTATAGATTGCTTTAAAGTAAGTATTTAAAGTATAGTATTCAACACGAAGCATTGGTGTCAGTGTAATCAAATAGATTTACAACTTTTATTTTTACTATAAAGCAGATCTCTAGTGTTTTCATATTTTTACTCATGGACGACTGACCTGACGAACTGAACATTAGAGATGAAATGGAAAAGATTTCCATGTCAAAGAAGGAGTCCTAAACCACATACTAGCTGTTATATAATCGCCATAAACCAATGGTAGTTTGAAAGTGATTACCAACCAGAACAAACTTTTCCAGAAAGTTTCCTTTGGCAACTTTTTTTCGAACTCCTAAAACAAACTCCAAACTAACTTTATTTTGGCCTGATTTTGTTTGAAATTATGTCACACCACCAGTTAGTTTTTTGACTTCGCTTGAAGTATATCAGGATCTTAATTTTTTAGCATACTGTCTGCTGTTAACCCAGAAAAGCTTCAGCTAAATTTGATACTCTTTTCCCTTTAAAAAGCAAGTGTAATATATTAAGTTAAGGAATGCTTATGTCAGCTTGTGGACATCAGCCACCAGAAGCATCACAGGGAATATTCAAACTGAAGTCTCTAGTCTTCTCGTAACCTGAAGCGAGTAAATAATGAGACGTATTTCTGAGTCAGCAGGAAACGGGACTTTGGCCGCTTCTCATATGTTTGAGACCTAGCAGCTGGAAGTGAGACAAATCGTCCCGGTGAATAGACAGTGACTGAGGTGGCTGTTGTTTCATTGTAGTTTCAGACTGTTATTTCTTGAGTGGTCTATTTTTTAGCAAAGTCACTTATTCACGCTCAACGGGGGGATATGGGCAGAGATGGATGGGACTCTGGCATGATGAATATGCCATACACATTATGTGTCACTCCCTATCTCTTCACCTATCAGTCTGCGTGTCTCTGTAGGCCCACAGCGGGGTTTGAACAAGGTTGAGCAACACTGGAGCCTGTGAAATGACCGAAAGCCACATTCCGAGCCGCTGTTTATTTTTGTCAACCACTGGCTCCAAAACATCAGTCTGACAATTTTAGATTGTCAAGGACATTTGAATACATCTTAGCAATCGCTTCTCACTCGAGGTGCTGTCAAGTGCAGCTGAAGGTCTTCTTTTTGCACGTCTGCTGATGCTTATGACATCACCAGAACATCCAGTTATGACTTTTTTAATAACAATTATGAGGTCAAAACATTTGTAAAAAATACAACATATGCACAGATGAATTGTTCACAATAAGATCTATAACATTTACTTAAAAAACAGATGTGTGAATATTCATGTCATGCCAACATTAAATAAATTGAATAATTATTTTTAAAAAATAATTACAAATTTAAAATATATATAAAAAAGTTTTTAAAATGATTTAATTATTTTAAAAGTTATTCTAATGTAAATGTAATTTAAACAATGTCATTTAAATTTCAATTAAACAGTACCTCAAAAAAGATATTGAACAGTAGTCAAATAAATAACTATACAATAAAACAGTCTTTGAAGTTTTTAAGTATTTAATAGATGCTTTTTTAAACTGATAAAGTCTAGACAAGAATAGTGAATGACTTTCCTATTCTTTCAATTATTCATGACAATAGATAGCAATAGGATTAATTCAATAGGCTGCATTTGCACTGCATGATAATATGTACAGTATGTTTAGTTATTTAAGACTATGTTTACATTAATATCCTAGTATTTTATCATTCCCTCGCCATTGAGCACAGCCACATCACCTCAAGACATGACCGCCCTTCACAGCAGCTGCCTGTCAAACAAGTATACACTATTGTTACTGCAAAAATACTGGTAGGTTAATTACCGTATTGGCCCGAATATAAGACGGCCCTGATTATAAGACGACCCCCCTTTTTCCAGATGTACCTTTTGGAAAAAGGCTTTTTAAAACCAAATCTTGTTAGAATATAAGTTGACCGCGTTTTTTCAGATGTATTTCCAAGAAAAAAACATCGTCTTATATTCGGGACAATACGGTAGTTTTTAGTTTCATTTTTCAACTTTGTAATGAAGTACTCTTTTTGGCTAAAAATAATATTCCCTGACCTGGAGATAACTCTGTTTATTTGTTCATCAATAGACACCATGTGGTAGGTTTTGATAGAATGGATGTGAGAAACTCACACATGTGCAGAATTTTTGAATGAAATTCAAGGAAACTGGTTCCTTTCATTGTCACTCTCCAGCTGGGGATGAATTAATTTATTTTGGCAGAGGATAGATGGGTCTCTGCTTGCACATATCCCAGTGACCATCCTTCAGTAGACCCACAGAGTAAGCAGTGACAGCTGTTTACAGACCCCATCTGTTCGCTCCCTCTCTGTGTGTCTCACTACACTGGAAAACCATATTTAGCATACTATAAACTCATTGTACTATGACGCGCTCAACCGTCTGTGTGACAGTTGAGCTCAGAGTAACAAAACACCAGTTACTTCTGCCATTAGAGAGCAGAGTCTCTTCTTAACCTGTTGGCTGACTAGGTTGTATTTGCCTGCAAGGATCCCTGAGGTCATGTGTGTTAATGAATGTGAGGTTCAGCTGGTTAACCAGTCCATCAAGCCTCTAAGTGTCAGCAGCCTCAGCCGTTCTCCAGACTCTTTAAGGGCTCACATTAATTCCTGTTGTCATGCTGCATATTGGGTTTTTACACAAATACTCTTTTCTTCCTCCTTCACCTCTGCCCATTCATAACAATTGCATCCCTGGTGTGTCACTGGTATACAAGCCTTAACAGATTGATGGGTGCTGCACTGAAGTGTAATAAAGCATCTGAACAACAATGCCAAAAACATTATACCACTGGAAATTCAACATACACCAGGGAATATAATGGCAAAGTTAATGTGTGGCTCTCTGCAGAGCAGTCTGCTTACATAATGTGTTCAGACACCAGGGGTTGTGCGAATCTGTAAGGCCTACAAACCTTAAAAAGCCAATATTCAAAGTCTATATGGATAAACTTTAAATTTTTAGATTAAAATGACAGACATATGTATTTCTTTTAATTTTAAATTGTTATTTCTACTTGGACTACTGTTCAAAATGTTTGTGTTCAGTATTTTTTTTTTTTTTGAAAGAAGTATCTTATGTTTACCAAAGCTGCATTTATTTGATCATAATACAGTAAAAATAGTAAAATTGTTCAATATTATTACAAAGATAAAATAATAACTGTTTTCTATTTTAATACATTTTAAAATGCAAAGCTGAATTTTCAGCAGCCATTACTCCAGTCCTTAGTGTCACATGAAGACTTTCAGAAGTCATTCTAATATGATGATTTGGTGCTTACTGACCCCAAATAGTATTGTACATTCGAATTTGAATTGCAATTCTGAATTCTGTTTGCTACTTCAATTCAAATTAAGGAACTGAATTGGAACTTAAAATTCAATTCTGAATGGTGCACAACCCTGTCACAAACATGAATAAAAAATAAAAATAAAAAATCATGAAAAACTGAAACACTTTAATATAGGGACCAGTTCTCACTATAAACTAGTTGCTTATTAGCATGCCTATTAATAACATATTGGCTCTTTATTATTCTTTATTAGCACATATTCTGCATGACCATATTCGACATCCCTAATCCTACCTAATACCTACATTTAACAACTACCTTACTAACTATTAATAAGCAGCAAATTAGGAATGTATTGAGGCAAAAGTCGTAGTTAATGGTTTGTTAATGGCGATAATTGGACCTTAAAATAAAGTGTGACCTAAAAAGTAGTATACAAAAAGTCCCCAGATGATCTACTATTTCTGGTGAGATTCTGAAGTGTGTATGTAGTATGTCTGGATTATTATATTCATATTACAAACTTTCATACTATATAGAATGTACTTTTTAACGGTCACTAAATGAAAAAAGTACCTATGTAGAGAGTATGGGATTTCGGATACAGCCCTGGAGTCACATATTCTAGAAATCATCTGTAGAACACATTTTGTTGGATGGGCAGGAATACTTCTGGCTCACTACAGATGACATTTCTTCATTATTATATTTCTCTCATAGAAATTGTTTGTGTGGAACAGGATGTTTGCCACATGGAAAGACCTTACAAATGGGACTAAAGTGGCTGGAGCAGCTTCCTTTTTCTTTAAGCCTCTGTATGTCATTGATTCAGAATTGTTAAAATGTATCCTTGAGAAAACATATTTCTTGATAGAAAATGACTCAAGCTCAAGCATTCACTACTGAATAATATAATATATAAAGGTCATCCTTGCTCTTTTCCTTTTATTCCTAATAACGGCAGACGGGTTATAAACTTGCAAACTTACAAAACTTTACTTGGTTAATTTCTAATGGGGGGCATGTTGAGCTGTTTCTGTACAAAAAAATGTTTGCAGACATATTTCTCTAAACTATTAATGAAGCATAGACCGCAGTGACCTGTATTTTCATAATGCTCTTGACTTCCTGGCATATGCCTTGATACTCCAGCTGAACCTCATCATCATGGTACGAAATGAGTTCCAAAAGACATGCCCACATCACTGATGCTATCATAAAAATACATCCTTGCAATACAGACACGGGAAGAAGCTCTCTCCCCTCCATTAAAATGGATAAGTCAGCGGTCCACCTGGCCTCATTGCTGGAGAGATAACATTTTAGACAATCTGAAAGAGAAGAGGGAATATGCTACAGCTGTAGAGCATAGTGCGCTTTCTAATGCGATGCTTTCATTGTGGCGCTGTCAGCTGTCAGTGGGAGTCGAGCTGAAGGAATGAATGTAAACACACAATGTGCTAAATGAGGGCATCTTGCACTGTGTTATGGAGAGTTGTCATATCAGCGCTGTGGTGAGCCAGCACAGATCCAACTCCCAGTTTGCTTTTGCATGTCAAATTGACGAAGAATTTAAGATGCTTTTTCTTTTCTCTGTGAACAACCTCTGTTATTCAGCCTTCAATGGGAACGTGGGACGTGAAATGCCGCCACCAATCCAGCATTATTTTATGCTTATTTGGTAAACATTATGGGTAGAATGTTCTGTACATAATATAAATCAATTCTATCAAAGACGGCATGACATATAGGACAAACAGCAGTTGGAGAACAACTTCAGCTACAATAGATATTGACAGTGTGTCCCTCATGTCAGACATTGAGAACACACAAAACAGTTTTCAGTTTGAGAGGACTGAATGAATTGGCCTTATCTGTTCGTAGACAACCTGTAGTGAGGCATTGAGAAGAGGATCAGATTTGAATATGTTTTAAAAACAGACACATTTTCTTTTTGTCATCTGAAGCTGTTCTGTCCCTTGCCATCAACACACTTGTCAAATCAGTACTGATACAACTATTACAGCAGATAAAAAGCCCATTGCAAGGACTCATATTTGACCTTTTTGTATTTTTCTACTTCACAGTTGTGAACTAGTTCCTTGTGAAGACAAGAAAAATCAACTCAGATATGTTTCTCACATAATACCCCAGCAAGCCTCTTGCTGATACCCCTTTTAATACTGCAGCACAGGCTTTCATCACTCTCTGATATCTTTTTGCCACAATCCTTGAAAACACAAGAAACACATTGCACGATAAGGTTTGATTCTGCAGTGGTGCATTGAAAAGAAAAGAGAACTAGAGCAAAACACAACAGAAAAGTAAATAAAAGAGTCCCTCAGTGCAGTGCATTGGAGGATGCCCTACTCCTATACTAAATGTTCAGAGGCACTTTTTCTTTTATGCAGTTTCACATCAAACCATTACATCTGATTTTAAGATTCAACCTGAAGTATTTTTTTGAAGTATAAATTTATGGCTCTAGACAAGCACTTCAGGGCATGACTTTCTAGTGCTGTAAAACTACAGCTTGCTTTAATTCTGTCCAGTTTATCTGCTTATTGTATCTTTACAGTACATGGATCTATAATAATAATAACAGATCTTTTACAACTAAAAATGTATGCCTTTTCTTCTAATATTTCTCAACAAAAACCAATAACATGAAATCATGCTTTTCATGACCATCAAGCTATTCATATGTGAAAAAAAACACCTGACTTAATAGATAGCTGCATCCAATTCACATACTATCCATACTAAATAATACCCTATTCGAAATTAGAATTAGTGTCTTGTAGATATGATTATTTCAAACACAAATAAAAAGTGTTATAAAACTGCAAACAAGGTGAATATAAGGAGTTTGAGTGGTTAATCAATATCTAACCTAATGAAAAAAAAAACATTTATTTCATGTCATCCATGATATATTTCATCTGCAACAACATTGAATTTTTAAAAAGATACGTTTGGTCATTAACTTATGTTAGGTCATACGTATTTTTGAGTCCAGAGATTATAATGATGTGTCATGAAAAAGACACGAGTGTCAGGATTGGACTGTCTTTGTTGTGTTTTGCTCCCCATGTGCTCCTCGTGACCCAGTTTCTCCCTCATGTGCCCTTATTTGGTCATTCCTGTTCCTGTCCTCGTTGTCTCTTAGTTTTTTAGTCATTCTCTTCACCTTTGTTCCTCCCAATTCCCTCGTTATCCTGTGTATTTAAGCCCCAGTCTGTTCAGTCTGTGTTTGTCG
>NW_015631724.1:49372-64825 GCF_001515625.1 Sinocyclocheilus rhinocerous
TGTCAGGATTGGACTGTCTTTGTTGTGTTTTGCTCCCCATGTGCTCCTCGTGACCCAGTTTCTCCCTCATGTGCCCTTATTTGGTCATTCCTGTTCCTGTCCTCGTTGTCTCTTAGTTTTTTAGTCATTCTCTTCACCTTTGTTCCTCCCAATTCCCTCGTTATCCTGTGTATTTAAGCCCCAGTCTGTTCAGTCTGTGTTTGTCGGGTCTACATGTTGGATTATGTGTGTTTATCCCTGTTCCTGATGTGGATTATCCCGTGTTTCAATGATTAAAGACTGTTAATGCCACTTCGCGTCTTCATCGTTCCTTCCGACAGCGTATCGTGACAGAAGACCCGGCCTAGAACAGTTAATTCTGCTTGTTTTCCCCTCCGTTTGTTTTCCATTTTCATTCAGTGTTTTTTGTTTCCATAGTGTTTCCTTCCCCATGGATTCCCTCGCTGTCAAGTTTACCTCCGTCACCCACAAGGACCTTTCCCTTTTGGTGTATGCTGTGGAGTTCAGCTAGCTCGCAGTTTTAACGGCGTTCGACGACGCTGCGATGAACTCCCTGTTCTGGATTGGCGCCAATTACTACCGCCCTGTCGACCTCCCAGACACCGCCGGACTGTGCTGGAGGGATGCTATCATCCGGTGTCTGGAGAGTGTCTACCCCCGATCCAGAACACAGCCAGACCCAGAGCCCAGCCCACCATCACCCCGCTGCACGGAGCTTAAGCCAGAGCCCGCCGTGACCTACGAGCCATCGCCAGAGAGAGCGACAGTGCTGAGGATCGCCCCGAGCCTGTGATGTCAGACCAGGTGCGAGAGCCAGCTACAGAGCTCACCACGGGGGAGAGCGTCATGGACAGGGAGAGTGTGGAGAGGAGCTCCGCCCCCTCCCGTTCCTGTTTCCACGTCCAGCCCAGAGAGGGCTCCTGTTCCCAAGTTAAGCCTGGAGAGCCCGGAGGCTCACAAATGCCCACCCACCTACCCACTCCTGCCTCCTCCACCGCTGTCGTTTGGCAGCCCCTCTGCTCGCCCTCAGCCCACCATCAGTGCAGTGCGAGCTCCGCGGGTCTGCCATCCTCCATCGTCACCATGGCTGGAAAATCCCTTGCCTCCGCCTCCAGCCTCTGAATCTCAGACTCCGCCTCAGCCCATTGACCCAGCGGCTCCGCCATGGCCCATCAGTCCACTGGCTCCACTGGGCTCCCTCGTCCCTCCGGCTCCACCTTGGTCTGTCGTCGACCATCCGTCGCCTCGGGACTCCACTCCTCTGGCTGCACCTTGTCCTTCCGGCTCTGTCAGGCTCCTCCATCCCTTCGGCTCCTCCTCAGTCCTCTGTTGCTCAGGATTCATCTTGGCCCTCTGGATCCTCCCCGTCACCCTGGCTCATCGGCTCTCCGCCTCGGGCTCCTCTGGCACCTGCTCCGCCGCAGTCGGTTGGCCCTCTGGAGTCGTCAGCCCTTCCTCCTCCATGGTTCCTCCCTCCGTCAGCTCCACCGTGGGTCGGTATCATGGCTGTGGCCTGAGTCCCACCTGGCGCCGCATGCTCCAAGTCCCTCCTGTTATCTTCCTGGCTCCTTCCTCCATCTGATCCGCCCTGGCTCCTCCTGTTTCCTCCTTGGCTCCTCCCTCCATTGTCACCTCCCTGGACTCTGTCTGCCAGCCCCCTCCAGGGTGTCCGTCCTCCTCCTCCTGAGCCTCCTCCCAGTTCCCACCCGTCCCTCCCTCTGTTGGTTCTACGGCATGAGGACGCACCTTCCGGGAGGGGGGCGAAATGTCAGGATTGGACTATCTTTGTGTTTTGCTCCCCATGTGCTCCCCGTGACCCAGTTTCTCCCTCATGTGCCCTTATTTGGTCGTTCCTGTTCCTGTCCTCGTTGTCTCTTAATTAGTCATTCTGTTCATCTGTGTTCCTCCCAATTCCCTATTTATCCTGTGTATTTAAGCCCCAGTCTGTTCAGTCTGTGTTTGTCGGGTCTACATGTTGTGAACGTGTGTCATCTTCCCTTCCTGGTGTGGATTTACCCTTGTTTGGATATAATAAAAACTGTGTTTGCTATTTTATGTCTCCATCGTTCCTTCCGGCAGTGTTACGTGACAGTGAGACGCAGACATGCTGTCTTTTGTTTCATAAAAAGGAACTGGTGTCATCTTGATGTGTAGTTATGGGTTGTAGTAGCGAAAAAACATCTGACTTTCTTAGGAAATGCTTTTTACAGACTTTATTTTATTTTTGTTTTACACTTTTAATACTTATGTAATGCTTTTGCAGTCTTGAAACACCAATTGTTTTATACACTGTGTAGCGTAGTTGTTTTTAGAGTTGTTACAGGTAACATTTAATTATTTCAAATCAATACAATGTTTTTATTTATTTTGTCAGTCATGTGTAATAAGTGGGAAAATGTACAGTTATTTGCTACACATTGGATCCTGATCACCTGACTTTTATTTTGCGATGATGAATAGCTGGCTGTATAATATCCTCTATTCAATTAACAAAAAAGAAATAAAATAATAAAATAATAATTTTAGAGGAACTGATCCAAGAAGGGTTTAAGAAAAGCCCCAGGGATATGTAGTGGATCTCCAGATTGCAGGCCTCCCATCTTCCTCAAATTTCTCTATTTTCACTGGAATATCAGAGGCTTTATTAATCAAAGCAGGTAGAAAAAAAAAAAAAAAGTGTGAGTCACATAAATTCAAGTCAATGAGCAGAACCGTCATGTAAGCAGTTAAAGAGGCGAGATTAGACACATTTGAACAGCAGTGGAACCTTGGGGCTCCATTCTTGCAGCAGGGGGTACCGGCAGCCTTGTTCATTTAACAAGTGTTAATCTGTCTCTGTAGAGGTGTTAAAAAACCTCAGCACTTAAATTAGTGCTCCTCCTGCATCCCACAACATACGCTATGTGATCTGTGTGAATAGTAATAACAAAGTCTTTTAAATACACATAGGTGAGAACAGGGCTTGTAATTATGTCTTTGTCATGCGATAGGCAAAGTGAATTGGCAAATTTAGACGTTCTCATTTTTTTCTACCATTTTTCATGGGTGCATTTGTGTGTTGAAATTGCTTTAATTGCACTGTTAGGTGGGTCAGACACAATAATGTGCAGGTCATGTTTGGCAATATTGCTCTTGTAAAAGCCATTATGCCAGGGTGGCGGGGCATGTGGGATGTGAAGTGAATATCTGCTGCTGCTCATATGCCTGTTGAACCCTTAATAGCAGGGCATTTTGTTCTATAAAACCTTACTCCATCTGATTGGTCACTGCTGCCTTTATCTTTTTACTATGGAGATGCATATTATTAAGCCTTATGAATTTAGTAACCATGCTACCTTGATAGTATTTCACTGGTGGATTATACTGAATATATATCTGTGTAATGCCAAGTTATATATTTCCATGAGCAATAACAGAACAAGCATGCATACATTAAAATCATGCAAATTAGTACTCATTTTTCTTCATAATTGATTGGTATTGCTTGAGTTGTGTGCCTGATGCATACTGTTAATCACAGTGGATCTTCAAAAGCCATTTTTAACCTTTCATTGTGTGATGTTACAGCCAAACCATCATGGATGATTACTTCAAACTCATTCTCTCTATATGACAGTCTATTTGACTGTGTATGCCATTGTTTTTGTTTTTTTATTTTTGACAACATTAATTTACCATTATTTTTCATCAACTGATTTGTTCTTGGTTAGATTGTTACACTAGTAAATGGCGATATATTAATATAAATATTTATATAAATAACCGAAACAAGTCTTATTATTTACATGTCTACAAAGTTATTAGGAGTTTTTAAGCATCATAAACATGTACCTCAACAAATTACAATGCAGGCTTACATTTTACCCTTCATTTTGTCATACATTCAACATGATGACTAAAGAACCTCTGAAATATTCAGTAGCTTATCTTCTGTTGCGGTGAACATATGTTTAATGCCTTTAAAATGAATTTTGGAAAAACATTGCGAATGATTGAATACTTTTTTTTAAGATTCTCAAGTTGTAAGGAAAACAGGCTGAGAAAGGACCACCTGTAGTGAGTGATTGCATTTACCTTGAGACTCTAGTGAGACTCTAGTATCATTTTCTATGCCCACATTATCTCAGATAAGTGCACTTGTTCTCTGTGCTTATATGTTTGTCACTTTGATTGCCTCACTGTCGTTGTAGATGAATTGCAGGCACAGTGAGGCGATGTTGTCATTGGGACCGCCGATTTCAAGCTACCCATTTTGCATTTGAAATGAATGTAGGGAGAAGACAAATCGTTTAAAGATTAAACCTTAGAGAATAGAAAAGGTTAGTGCAATAAAGGAAACCTGCTGCCTTCAGATGAGAGAGAGAAAAAGGAAGGGAAGGAGAATGAAATACAAGAAAACGTCTCAGGTTAATTATGTAACCATGGTTCCCTGAGTAGGGAATGAGACACTGCGTCCTCTAGGGGTCGCTATGGGGAACGCCTCGTCGTGACCATCTGATTGCAGTGAAGAGGTAAGGCGATAAAGTGCCTCCCATTTCTATATTTGGGTTAAAGATTAAATGTAAGGAAATTGAACCTTTTTGTCAAGCACTGTAGAATAGCTTCCTCCTCTTATGCTTGGCAAACTGTCTCCTTCACCCCTCCTTCTGTGGATTAATGTGTGTATGCATACCTGTCAGAGAGATCGAGAGGAGAGCAATTTGGTGTGTATTTACGTCTCTGGGCGTGTGTAACTGTCGGCTTCAGCGTGTGTCTGTAGAGGCGTAAAGTTGTTGAGTGTGAGTGTTTGTATGAAAGTGCAGTCAGCTTTCATTAGCAAAGACTCGGTTGCGCTGGGGGGAAGCGCGTGCTATAGAACCAGCTGTAACAGCCACAGCGGCTACTCGCAGACACTCTCTCCCCTGGTTTGTGTCTGGGGGCAGGACCCGCATACTAATGGCCCTGTTTCAGGCTTGATCAATGAGCACAGATCAGACACTGGCTACCAATCTCTCTTAGTGCAGGAAGAGGGAGAGGATCTAAATACCTTTAAATGCAGGTGAACTGATGCTCCTGATCTGGCAGAAAGGGACATTTCAAAATCTTTTATCACAAACATAAAACCATGTGGGATTTGTCCAGGGCCGGATTTACCTCTTTTCATGATATAGGCAAAACACATTTTTGGGCCCCCATTCCCTATTAATATAATAGGCCTAATATTACCACCCAAGCAAACAAAAATATTTCTTAATCAGTGGAAACCGTTACAGTATTTTCTATCGCAATAAGCGCTTGTGTTCAGTCAATAAAAATGTAGTTCTTAATTTGTTTGAGAACTGAGAAAGACCATTCCATTAATTGGCGCGGCGACGTGGCCACATAACCACTTCGGGAGTACATTATTTCTCTAATAATTTTAACGGCCTAGAGTCACAATCACACATCAATTGTTCAGATGATTTGTTTCAAGACATTTGGCATATTTCTGTCCTGAAATCTCGTGTGTTGAACTAGCTCTTTTTTTATGCACCTCATCCCAAACCTTCCGTTGCAAATTCCAAAACGTCATTTTAGAGCTAATAACAGAGGCTTGAGCCATTGATATGTAGGATAACGCAGTTATTAATGCAGTCTAACGCAGTTATTAGAGAGAGAGAGCGAAAGAGAGGGAGAGAGAGATTAAGTGCGTGTGAATACTTGCGTCTGTGCGTCTCTCAGCAGTGTTCAGCAGCAGCGTCTACTAATAGCGAATCTTTAAGTTGAACTGCTTCAAGAACCTCGCTACTGAGAAATGCGAAACTATTTTATTGATAAATTCGCGGGGCAGCCGCAGCTCTGGCAACAAGTTTCTGTTCGCGTCTCCGCATGTGTGCGCGAGTGCGTGTCTGTTCTGTGAGTGCGTTTGTGAGAGAGAACGGGAGAAAGAAAGCTTGATTTCAGTACATAAAAAGGTTGAAGACATGGAAATAGTTTGTCATTTTTACCCTAGTGTTTGTTATATTTATTTGCTCAATGTCTTCTGGGGTTTTTGGTTATTTTACTGTTGTAAATAGATAGCCCATGGTATAACAAAAATATTATATATCTCTTCATTGTGTATGGGCCCCCCCTGAACGAGCAAGCATAGGCACGTGCCTAGAATGCCTATGCGTAAATCCGGCCCTGGACTTTTCTAATATGAATTAGTGTCTTCTCGATTTTTGTCTGTACTGTTTGCACTGCTGTATTGTAAGAAACAAATATATTGATTTGAATCATCAATTTCACTGACCACAATTACTTAAGTTCATTTTCAAGTTGAATCTATTTTTTTTGTATAATGCTTTTCACGATACACATTGTTTCAAATATTCTTACAGATCTTCATTTCTTGTAGTCATATCTAATAAATTAGAGCTTTGTGATAATAATGTTTACATTTTGCAATGATTTAAACAATCAAGCAGTTGAGATTGTCTAAATATATACACACTTTATGGAGTTATAATATATGCATGTGAGCAAAGTTGGATATATATCCAAAAATGTAGTTTATTATATTATTATGTCATATCGCTCACCCCAAGCATTTCTAACTACACATTGTACATATTACACAAACACACAGAGTCATTCTCAACTGAAACAAGACGCTCCAGAAAGATTTTTTTAAGCATGATAAGCATTTGCCACAGAACAAAGCAGATCTATCGCTTTCCCTCTATTTTATATTGTTATTGACATTTTATATTGTTTATATTGCTTTATTTAGACTTTAAACACCTACAGGTGCATCTCAATAAATTAGAATGTCGTGGAAAAGTTCGTAAGGCATATTAGCTCTCAGTAGTTCTGACCAATGAAATGTACCTCACAACCCATTATCGATTGTTATTGATTAGTACTGTTTACGCATCCTTTTACACAATAACCCTTTTTAATTTTTTTATATTTTATGTACAATTATAAACCTATACTTTATATTAAATTACAAAAAAAAAAAATCTGTATTACAATGGTGTTTCATATATAGCTACTGAGAAATTGACTATATATTTGACATTTGTGTCTCTTCTGACTGCTGTAATCCATCTTTCTACATTTTATTTTCCTATTTTTGAAAGTCGTAGAAATTCAATAGTGATTTTTTTTTTCTTTTGCTGTTGGAGTGAATGGTAATTAAAAAATAATTTTTGCTAGCTTATATTTTTCAGCCTTTAAAATGTGAAATGGGTCCATATTCAACATTTGAAGGCAGGAAAGCAGTCATGTTTTTTTTTTAAAGGAGAGACTTCAGTTAACACACTCACAAACACACAAAAACATGCAGTCAGCGCATGGAACAGAACAAAAACAATTTGTTCACTTAAAAGATTAGTTCAAAAACACTGATTCGTTCACCACTAATGATCACTAACATAATGTAAAATAACTGCTGTTGTGGGTTGGTAGTCTATTGAATTGGAGGAGATGTTTCTGACAGGCACAGCACACTCCTAGAATTAAAGACAGAATAACGGAGCAGCGCTGGCTGTCTGAGTCACCGCAGTGCCAGCTTTTGCCTATAACAAATTAAAGCTAATGCAATGAGGACGCAATCTTGTTCACTCTTGCTGTCTCTCACCTCTCACTCTCCTGTTTTCTCTTAGCTCCCATTTACCACTCTCCTTTTTTATTTGTGTTCCCACTCCACCCCACAAGTTTTCTGCCCAGTCATCATGTCATAAACAGAGAGGAACCTTGTCCACATTTTGGTGAAAGCCTCCCGCTGTTAGAGCGCTACAATATTGACCTGTCTCCGTTCCACCTGACTGAGCTTATGTTAAAGTGTGCTGAAGGCTTCTCGCAATAACAGTACTTTACTTTTCTTAAAGCGGTACTTTACCCAAAAGTGAAAATTCTATCGCTTTTAGTTAGTTCCAAATGTTTTTCTTAAGTGGATCACAAAATATATGTTGAAGAACGTTCACTGGACCTGTTGGATATAAAAAAAAATAAAAAATCTGTGTTCCACAGAAGAAAGAAAATCATTTAGGTTTGAAATGACATGAGGGTAAGTAATGATGATAAGTGTACTATCCTTTTAAGATGCTTTCTAAGTACCTATACTTTAACACACGCACTAAAATATTCTTCCCTCTTTGTCCCCTGGTGCTTTACAGGGCAGCTTTTAAGTCAGCGTTGAGCATCAAGCTTCAAATTAAATCAGATTCTCAATAAATTGCCATTGGCATTATTATCCGTGCAGGTGAGAAGCTTGTGCAGGAGCTCAATGACAGACACTGATGTGTGAGAACAACAGGAGAGGAGGCGCATTTCCCTTCGCCACCACCAGGGGCAGTAAAGCACTTCTTTTTTCCACATACTTTCAGTTGATGCAGTTGAGACTAGGTGTTGTCACTGTATCACAGGAATAATTTTAGAAGTAACTGAGATAAAGCATTGCCCAAAATATTGTACACAACACATACACATCATAGGCACATTGCACGCACCATTAGCACTGAGGATTGTGGCTCCACCGTCACACTACGAATAGGCACTGAATATTTTGGCACACGAAATCCTCCTCTCTGCTCCCAGAGTGTTTCTTTTTCTGAGAGAGGAACAGTTTGCCTTAGCCTGCTGCACCCCTCATGGCTTATTCATGAGCCGGTGTTGTGCTGGTGGTTAGCTGTGTGGGTTCAGAGCCATCCACGCTCCTGCCACACTAAACAATGGCAGAGATCTCGCCATGTTTATTTATCAGAGTCAGGGTGCCCGGTGCTATGGGTCTCACATCATTTATCTCTGCTATCAGTTCGGTCGCTGTCTGCTGTAATGGGGCCTGCTTGGTCTGTCCTCAGAGAGACAGCTCCACAGCGGACCATTCAAAGGCACATTGCGGCTACTTAACGAGCGCCTGGATGTTTCTGCTTTGGTTCTTAATTGGCACGTTCAAGTAGCTTGGGTTCAATGTTGGACCGTCGAGCTGGGACAAAGTTCTGGAGGTTGTGATAGAGCAGTAAGACAACATGACTAGTCCCTGCTGGAGATGTACGGAAACATATATGCAGGGTACACCCCCAACCATGAACAGTAGAAAAGGAGACTGCCATTAATGGTGTATGGGACAGGACCTGTAAACGTTATGAGACTATTATATTATGTTTACATTCATCTATGTAGAGTATTTTTTTTCTAAATAGAAGCTGCATCACATAAAAACGCATAAAAAAAGGGCATTACACAGGCTTTTAATATGAGTCTGTACTGTATTTGTGCAGGAATCACAATCACAGGAAACACTGCATCATACCCTTGTAAGTTGATGATTGATTCACATGCACAGCAGGCTGAATTCATGATGCATTCTAAAATAATGTCCTTCTCTTTTATCAGGGTTGTGCACCATTTTATATTGAATTGAGAATGCCCTAATTCTATATAATTGACAATGTCTGAATTTCATTCAAATTTTAATTTTAGAAGAAATAAGCTGTAATATTTAACTAGAAAAGAATGTTAGCTTGGCAAAGCCTTGTTTGATTTTTTTGAAAATAATAATAAAAAAAGGCTTTTTAAAAAAGGCTTAAGTAGATAGATAGATAGATAGATAGATAGACAGATGATAGATAGATAGATAGATAGATAGATAGAGCTCTAGAACTGTATTCAACATTGAAAATAAGAAATCCCTGAGTTTTCTGAGCACCAATTGATTCTAATAATATTTGTAATAATGTTGATTGCAATAATATTTCACAATATTACTGTTTTTACTGTATCTTTAAACAAATAAATGCAGCCTTGATGAGCATAATATGCTTCTTTCAAAAACATTAAAAACCTTACCAAACCCAAACTATTGGATGGTATACAGATTATATTTCATCATATTTAATAAATGTATTTTTGTGGACCAGGAAGGAACACCTCATTTCCCAGAATGCATTGCCCCTGGTGCATTTCTTTTTTAGTTGCAGTTGAGTAAATTCCTCTTGTCACTTCAAATTTGACTTCTGGGGGAATGTGACCAATTCAATTGAAATTCGGACTGAATTGAAAGCGACCCAATTCTTCCATTTTTTGCGTTGCACCATCATTGGCCATTAACATGGTCAAGTTTACTCATCAAAATATACATCTCCAGTGCTAACCTGTCATAGATTTGCTGTAGACCACCAGATTAACTCTTTCTAAAAGCATAAATCATGTTTGCCACTGACTGCCATTTAGTTCATAATAAGACTGCATCTGAAGTATATACGTAATCAGCTCCTTTTACAAACAAGTAAGGAATAAAGTTCCTAAAATTTCTGCTATATTACACTTCTGTTTGTAATTCATAACATCACTTAAGTAGAGAGTGAACTGATGGTGCTTTGGATGATTTCAGGGAGTTCCAGCCCTGTTGGTAAAGGAAATTGTAGCCTGTGTCACTTTAGATGAGGGCTGAGATATATGTGGTGAGAAAGACAGGGCAGATCAGGGGGGCTCTCTGCTTTAAGCTGTCCCTGCAGAGAGGCGGCTCTTCTCACTGCCACAAGAGAGCCGACCACTCAGTCTGTCTGAGTTTTGTCATTTCTTTCAGTCTCCAGTGCGCTGCCCATGGGAGAGTGGCTAGGAACGTCACAGTGTCTGAAAGGAGACATGTAAATGTTTCTAAGCTCTGCTGAGGCTCCATCTTCCTCTTCAAACCAACTCACAGTTATCTTGTAGCCCAGAGCTTTATGGAAAAACATGAACGCTGCATGTTAAATGTAATGAGTGCTGTGCTGTGTGACATTCATGACTCGAGTTACACGGACAAACATTTCAAATGTACAAATTCTTGGCAGTGAGATAAAATTAAATGGATAGTTCACCCAATTATGAAAATTTTGTCATCATTTACTGACCCTCATGATTATTTCTTATGTTGAACATAAAAGAAGATATTTTGAAGAATGCTGGTAATCAAACAGTTGATGGTCCCCATTGACTTCCATAGTATTTCTTCCCTGTTTGGTTCAAAATTCTTCAAAATATCTTCTTTTGTGTTCAACATACGAAAGAAACGTATACAAGTTCGGAACGGCATGAGGGTGAGTAAATGCTGACAAAATTTTCATAATTGGGTGAACTATCCATTTAATTTTATCTCACTGCCAAGAACTTGTACATTTGAAATGTTTGTCCATGTAACTCGAGTCATGAATGTCACACAGCACAGCACTCATTACATTAAATACATTTTTGAGTGTACTAATCCTTTAAAATGAGTCTATTATGTCATTAAAGGGATGGTTCATACAAAAATAAGAATTTTGTCATTGTTTACTTACCTGAATATTGTTCAAAACCTGTATGACCTTTTCTTTTCTTTTCTTTTCTTTTTTTATTTATTTTTTTTATTCTGTGAAGCAGAAAAGAAGATCTTTTAAAGAAAACATTTGTTTTTAATCCATTCAATACAAGTCAGTGTGGTTCAAAACAACATTGCACCCCACGGTCTTTCACTGTATGGGGGAAGAAAAAAAAACCCACTGCGGAAATATCTTATTTTCCAGAAGAAGAAAAAGTCATAAAGTTTTGGAACAACAACAAAGGTGAGTAAATAATTACATATTTTTTTTAGTTTTGAATGCAATGAACTTTCTTTTTAATAAACCTCTCTGAGCAGCACATCGTCCCATCTTGCGTTTTTTTTTCTCTCTCTCTTTCTCCCGCTTTTCATTTCTATGACTCAGCTTTTTTGTTAGGCCATTAGGTACATAGTTTCTCATTGCCTCTGCTCTGTGCCCTGGATACTCAAAGTTCCTTTGATAAATTGAGATGCAAGACTGAGAGGCGAAACATCCGGAGCGAGTGACACACTCCTGCCACAATGCATTCTGCTAGCATGAATGAACTGCATCACTTCCTCTGTCGCAATGTGTCTAAATGCTGTAAAAGAGATTGGCTTCTCTGTTGTTGAGAAGTCATTTACAGTGGTTCACACTGGGCCTTGCTGCATCAGAACACTCTATTACTTAAGAAAGTGTGAGCACAATCCTCCACTACCACTACTTCGTCCTATTATTTGCTGCCCCCGCTCCCCGAAGGTGACAGTGGCTAATCTAAGGTGAAGTTTTACACAGCAAGACCAGTAATGCCTTACCGTTTGCTAAATAACTCTTCTGTTGAGGATTCATACTGAAAATTCTTATTTTAAGGTCTAGTTCTCGCCATTAACAAACCATTAACTACGACTTTTGCCTCAATAAACTCCTAATTTGCTGCTTATTAATAGTTAGTGAGGTAGTTAAGTTTAGGTATTGGGTAGGATTAGTGATGTATATGGTCATGCAGAATATGTGCTTTATAAGTACTAATAAACAGCCAATATGTTAATAATAGGCATGCTAATAAGCAACCAGTTAATAGTGAGAATTGGTCTATATACTAAAGTGTTACCATTACTTTCATTGATTTTGGGACAGATTCTTAATGAAATAACTCAAATAAGGAGTTCTAAGTTTTACTAATAAATAACTTCTATTTTTAACAATTTTTACCTTTTTTAAATTAACATTTTTTGTTTGTTGATTTTTTATTAAAAAACATAAAAATGCAACGCACCTTTGGCATAAACTGACATATTATGTAAAGCCTATCATTTGGTTTGTGTGTGTGTGTGTGTGTGTGTTTTGCACATTCTTATTGTTTTTTTTTATAAACAAAGTCAATAAATAAATAAACAAAACTTCATCTTTGTCGACCAGTTAGATAACATTACATTGGGGGGCAAACAACAACAATGCAAGATACATACCATTCAAACGTTTGGGGTCACTAAGGTGTTTAGGCTACATTTATTTGATCAAAAATAAATAAAAAACAGTGATATTCTGAAATATTATTTTCCATTTTAATATATTTTAAAATGTAATTTATTATGGCAAAGATGAATTTTCAGGAGCCATTACAGCCAGTCTTCAGTGTCACATGATCATTCAGAAATCATTCTAATATTCTGAATTGGTACTCAAGAAAATGCCTTATTATTAATAATATCAATGTTGAACCATTGCACTGCTTAATATTAGAGCAGAAACCCAGTGGATGCATTTATTTGAATATATATGATAAAAATGTTTTGCAAGGCATAAAAATGTATGTACAAGATCAACAAAAAGGAACATTTTTAGTGACAGTTCTGTCTGCTGGCCAAACATTCTCTTTCACTGGCCAGGGCCAGCAGGCAATCCTTATGGTTGAGCCCTGCAGTTAGCTATTTATTAGATGGTCTTGAAAACACCATTGGAACATTATAAATGCGACCACAACATTTACAACATTTCACACAATGTTGAAACTCAAAATGGATGTACACTTTGTTTAGATGCAAATAGTTACAAAAAGAATGTTTGGAGACAGAGTGAAATAAATAAAGGGAAAATGAGGAAAAGTGAGTAGAGGAGGATGGGATATGGAAGAGAGTATTATCCCTCAGGTTGTTGGCTTGTAGATAAGGGCTCTTGGCTGATTGGAATCTACTGTTACATACAATGCAGGCAGTACTAGCAGCCTCTTAATATGCAGGATGATGCTTTGAGTCACAATCTGAAATAGAGCAAATAATGAAAATTGAGAGTGAGCGAGAAATGTGTGGCATGCTTTGAATAAATGTCTCACTCATGGACGAAAAGAAATTGTGACAGCGGTAGGAAAGCTCTCTTCTCATTTGACTCTATAAAGAGAAACTGGATAAAAGGAATTTGTATGACATTTTGGAATAATGTGCTCATCTAGTCAAGGTGACAGACGCAATGTATAACTTTCTTAAATTTGCATGGATGTGAGAGCTTACTTATTACTCACACGGACCATTTACTAGTGTACCTCTGAGAATTGGCTTCAAATCTGCTTTGTGGGAATAGCATGTAAGTAAGAATTAGATATGGGACGCAGGCACATAATCGAGGTATGGAGGGTAAGTTAGCTGCCCAAATCAGAAATGTAAACATATGCTGTGTGCTGTTTTATGCACATTGACATGCACATCAGTTAACCAGCTGGAAAATCGGCAGGATTCAAGATTGAGTAATTTAACTCTGAATTACGCTGTCAAAGACACAATGTCCCTCATTGTTTTGGCTGTTTTTAAGCCTTTGTTAGGCTCTGATTTTCGGCTACCAGCTTCGACTTGTCCATATTGGGGCAAAAAGTAGTGTATTTAATCTATAGTGCTCAGAATTTGTAATATAAGAAGCTTTGCCGCAACATAAAGATGTTGCTCCATTGACAAAATAAACTTGGAAATAATCTTTATTTTCTTGGGTAAACAAGCTTTCGTCGCCTGTTTGAGTGAAAATGCAATATCCAGTGTTACGTTATTTGCAGTGTTGAATCACCCTTGGCTGATGTTTTCTTAAGAAATTGAATTGCTGTTAAGCGTGTATAGTATGTTACTGCGACAATTATTTCAGCTGGAAGTTTTAAGAGGCAAATCGAGTATAAGTGTCCCTGACTAAGCTAGAACACCAACATTTGTATTCAGAAGCCAATGCTTCCTAATACTAATAGGTAATATTTCTGGGGTGAAATTGCCAATGTGGTGCAGATGGCTGCCAGGTAACATCTTAATTCACCTTTTTACTCCCACTATAACTTGTATGTCTTCTTCAAATTATACTGCCTAACCGCTCACTTAAAAATCCAGAGTAGCACCAAATAATGGCCACCCTCTATTACAGCCACTCCAGACAGGAAATGCCCGTATGATTTTGAAGGTTGACTGCTCCTTAGAGCGCCACTTTCTAACGCAGGACGATCCTTGAATGGAGTAGCTCTCCTTGCTTTGGGGTTAAGAGGGTGATTAAATGCAAAATATTTGTCATTGTGTCTGTGCTATGCACTGCAGAGTCAACATGAAGAAGGAAGACATTGGTTTTGATGTTAACACAAAGCAAATAAATAATGATTTGCATGTGCATCCCTATTTAGGTCTAATTTTACACATTTGTTTCTTCTCTAAAAGAGATTATGTTTCTATTGCATTTCTTTGGGATGCAGTTGGAATTTGTGTATGTTTACATCATATACATTATTTTATTTTTATCAGTTTCTTAGGACAAAGACCAATAATTGGGGGGAATATTTAGTTTGCTTTTGCGGTTAAATTGTGGTTAGACATCAATATCTCATCAGCACTCATGGGTATTTGTTGTGTGGTAGGACACACACAGTTTTGTATGTTGGAATAGAAACATACTGTCATCCTCTAAAACAAATGCATGTTATGAATGATCAATGTAAGTGTTGCCCAGATGTTTACAATTAATTTTTGGAATATTGAATTCATGGAATTAATAGGTTGATTTGATTGTTTGTATCTACTCTGTAAGATAAAGGTAAATTAGTATTTCTTATATATATATATATATATATATATAAGAATATAAGAATAAATTAACAAAATTTAATAAAATTAAGTTTATTAAAATTAAATTTAAAATATAAAAATAATAAACAAAATAAAAATAATTT
>NW_015631724.1:68813-83528 GCF_001515625.1 Sinocyclocheilus rhinocerous
AAAAAAATAAATATGAAAATAAAATATAAAAAATAAAATATGTAAAATAAAATAATAAATAAAATAAAAATAAGAAAAGAATAAAACATTAAATTAAAAATGAACAAAATATACTGGCATTAGGAATTGTGGCATCATGACTGAGAGAGTTCAGTACCTGTGGCTGTGCCGAAGACCTTCCTGACGGACGGTGGTCTTGAGCTGGAGGTCTGGTGGGTGAGCAGAGGCGATGAGGGCAGAGATCGGGACACTCCCTCCATCATACGGATGTGCTGCAGCCCCTCAGCCATGGAAAGCGGAGGCACAACATAGTCCCCCTCAAAGACACAGTCGCTGTCTATACTGCCACCTACAGGATTGGAGGACACATGAGATAAAGAAAGTACGTCATTAATGGACCTTCAGAATATGGTATTCTAATGCGCTGATTTGCTCAAGAAACATTGGTAACACTTTAGATTAGGGAACACACTATTCACTAAGAGTTAACAGTGAATAGTGTTCCCTAATCTAAAGTGTTACAGAAATATTTCTTTTATTATCATTGTTGAAAGCGCTGCTAAATATTCTGCTCCACAATATCTATTTAATAGTAAATGTACTTATACAAATATGTTTATAGTATAAAGGATTTAATAATTTCATGTTTCTAAAGCTGTGCATATGTAAACATTTTACATGTGTTTTATGTATCCATACCTATGAATACTAATGAGATCAGACTGTTTTAGGTGACGTGATCACTGTCTGCATTTACCTTCTATTTTGTGCATATTTCATTTCTATATATGTATGTCATATTATCAGAAAAGAACAGAGACTTTAACAGTCTTCATAATGGCCACAGCCAAGAAGTAGTCTCCCTTACGCAAAGAAAAAATATTTCCTAATATATGAATGATCAATATATTAAATAACATAATGGCATATTAGAAATTATACAGAGTAATATATTGTGTAAATATATTACAATATATTGAATAATATGTAAGGAATTGCCGCTTTCATATATTGAAAAATATGTGACAATATATTTACTTATATATCACAATATATGTAATTTTATATTCGGTAATACACTTTATAATATATAGATGTACATGTGATAAGATATGTTACTGCATGTGTAAAATATATTGAACATGCATTTACTCATGCAGTATATACACACATATATGGAAATATATATTTCTTATATTTAGTAATCATTTATGATATACACATTTCATATTTTAAAATATTGCTAGTTTATATTAGCATAAGCACACCTGCTCATAATAAAGTAATTAGTGAACAGACTATCACTGTGCTGAAAATTGCACAGTCATTACTTTTTAAATGAAGTAACATATAATTTAACAGTGTTTGGCCAATCGTCTTCCTAACCACAGGCTCTACTCTTCTGCACAGTTGTAACCCAACAGACTTACACATACCAGAAACACTTTTACATTTAAAAATAATACAATATTAAACACTAAAAGATCTCCCCCTATATTAATATTGAGCAAAAACACGACATAACACTTAATTTTAAAAATGGTACTATCCTTTAACAGTCAGAAGCAAAGCATGCTGGGAACTAGAGATCTGCTTTAACTCATTGCGTGAATGTGTGTATATATGTGTGTACATACATTCACATTTATATGGGAGCATCTATGTGAAATATATACGCAATAAAGACTCAAACATTATAAATATAAGATTTATCTTTGTCTTCATTTCTAAATATATTTGTATGTATCAATATATAGCCACATATTATCAATGCATATATTGCTGTATATTGAAAAATATAAGCACTAGTTTCCAATATATGGAAATGTATTATGTAATATATTGCATTATAATTTGCAGTATATTCCCATATAGTTTTGTTCCGTAAGGGCTGGCATCATCACCAAGCTTGAAACCCTGATCTCTCTAATACTGCAAACGGGGAATGATCTCTGTGATACTGAGTTGAAACACTCCCTAATTTGTGATTTTGGTATGTGCCAAATGATCTGATGGCACCAGAATGTTTGAAGACCTGACAGAGCGGTTTTTTCTCTCACAGCAAGATTTTTAGAGTCCGTCCTCTGAGCGGTGGCAGTCTGCATAAATTGCAGCACAAACAGAACACAGCAGAGACCATGACCACATGGGTCATTTAGAAATGGAAGAAAGCTGTCACTATTTTCAGTCATATCTAGAACAGTACAATAACTACTAAAGTCTTCATACCATCTTCAAGAATCGGCTAAAAACACATCTCTTCCATATTTATTTGACCCTCTAATTCTAGCAATCTCTATTCTAATTATATTCTTTAAAAAAAACTTGCCCCCTTTTAGACTTGCACTCTATTCATTTAATAACTGCTTGTTTTCTTAAAAAAAAAAAAATACTAACACTAGCTTCTCTGTACTTTTTCTTTTCTATCTATTCCTTTTATTTGTATTTATTATACAATTAACAAAAGCAAAAAGGCCTCTAACACTAGCTTGCTCTATTCTTTTTCTATTCTATCTGTTTTCTTTTTATTTATTATATAATTTATAAAAAAAACCTTGCTACATGTACTACGTTAAGCTAACTGAGACTTGTTATAGCACTTGTGTATCATTGCTCTTTTGTTGATTTTGATTGCTTCCATTGTCCTCATTTGTAAGTCACTTTGGATAAAAGCGTCTGCTAAATGACTAAATATAAATGTAAAATCAGGTCCTTTTCCACTGTGTTCGGTTGAGCAGGCTTGAGTCATATCTTCAAGCAAAGCAAGGCTTATATGTGTCCGCTTGTCTGTATCAAAGTGATGTTACAGCACACATATATTGTTCTTAAGCCCATATTTAACAGATAAAAGCTAGTGTGTGTGCGCTGAGAAAGTAAGAAGTGTTTCCACTAACTCATCCACTGAGTTCTGCACCATCTGACTGACCTCTCCATCGGTGTTCTGCTTCTGAACATCATAAATCAGCATGAGGGGGCCGTCTTCTGTCTTCCTGCTCGGCTCGGAGTCGCTGCCCGCGCTGCTCACCGGTCCGTCAATGCGGTCCGTGCCGCTGCCACCGATGAATCACATTAGGAGGATAATGAACCATTTAATGACCTGTGTGTTGATTTATCAGACGCTCTGGAGAGGGCAATTTAAAAATATAACGCCATAAGTCACCGAGTCGCTAAGCCTTTCATAGCCTCCATGGCCTCCCATTGTCCGAGCGTTAATCAGCGTGTGTTTAGGGGACGCGGAGCCGCGGAACCGCGGAACCGCGGCCCACTTCTCATGCAGGGAAGCGGTCAGTTTTACACCCCCTGCTCAGACTCTCCTCTCCTTTCCGCGGTGACATATTGAGCCCTGGCAGAGTGAGACAGGGATATTTCTAGCTTCTGCTCAGAGCACTCCTCAATGGACTGCTCATCATTAGGATGAGAGATCTGACACAGCATGCAGCTGCACTGGGAGATTTCATATGCTCCTCAGGGCTAAGCTTACTAAATTGCCTCTGCCTGTTGTGCTTGTGGAATAAATACAGCTCTGCGAGACGTATTTTTAAAATCCTTAAAGACGGTTCTGCTCGTACAATTTTGTCTGGACCAAAATAGGAACATGTTGCATTTACATACGCAGTTTTAATCAGCGTGTGTTTAGGGGACGCGGAGCCGCGGAACCGCGGAACCGCGGCCCACTTCTCATGCAGGGAAGCGGTCAGTTTTACACCCCCTGCTCAGACTCTCCTCTCCTTTCCGCGGTGACATATTGAGCCCTGGCAGAGTGAGACAGGGATATTTCTAGCTTCTGCTCAGAGCACTCCTCAATGGACTGCTCATCATTAGGATGAGAGATCTGACACAGCATGCAGCTGCACTGGAAGATTTCATATGCTCCTCAGGGCTAAGCTTACTAAATTGCCTCTGCCTGTTGTGCTTGTGGAATAAATACAGCTCTGCGAGACGTATTTTTAAAATCCTTAAAGACGGTTCTGCTCGTACAATTTTGTCTGGACCAAAATAGGAACATGTTGCATTTACATACGCAGTTATGTTTTTCACAGATGCTTTATTACTACAAAAGTGTGTGTTGAGATTATTTTGGAGT
Organism: Sinocyclocheilus rhinocerous; assembly: GCF_001515625.1. Lineage (NCBI taxonomy): Eukaryota > Metazoa > Chordata > Actinopteri > Cypriniformes > Cyprinidae > Sinocyclocheilus > Sinocyclocheilus rhinocerous. Next base: position 72,898 of record NW_015631724.1, read on the forward strand.
ACTGAGACTGAACCTCCAATGTGACTAGGCGCACATCAACTACTGCTGTACAGTGTAAATTCTGACTAGAAGGGTAAAATTGATGGTTATTTTTATCAGTTATAGCTCATTAGCTCTAGCATTCTGCATGCTTTAAGTCAGACAGATAAAGTAGTCTGGTATAAGATTTACATACATTTGATATTTGAATTAATTATCAAGAGAGATTGGTTCAAGTGTGCAATATTCAAAATTCTTGTCCTTGTGGGGACATTTTTTTTTGTCCCCATGAGGAAAAGAGCTTATAAATCAAACAGAATGATCTTTCTTGAAAATTTAAAAAATGATGGAAGTTTTGTGTGATGTGTAGGGTTGGGGTAAGGGGATAGAAAATAATGTTTGTACAGTATAAACAACATTATGTCTATTGAATGTCCCCATAAAGCATGATAACCCATGTTGTGTGCATGTGTCTACTAAAGAGCCAGTCATACTACACTTAGTTCCTTTAACTTTCATTCATATGCATGCAAATGTGGGAGATAGGAAACGCAAGCTCATGCAAATTCCACAGTGTTCCAGAGTTCAAGTTTGGTGAACTCTGTTTTGTGAGTTGTCATCTAATGAAGATGTGTGACCAGTAGAATACTGAAAAAAGAATGCAAGCTTTAAATCTGCAGGACTGGAGTGTTGCAGTAAATTGAAGTAGATTACATACTTTTAGATTTTGGATATATTATATGTATTATATATACATTTACATTTACATTTAGTCATTTAGCAGACGCTTTTATCCAAAGCGACTTACAAAGTAGAAGCAATCAGACCAACGAGAGAGCAACAATATATAAGTGCTGTGACAAGTCTCAGTTAGTCTAGTACAGTGCACATAGAAAGTTTTTTTTATTTTATTTTTTTATAAATTAGACCAAAACGAATAGAATAGGTAAGTGCTAGTATTAATTGGCCAGGTGATGGCAAAAAAAAAAGATGTGTCTTTAGATGTTTTTTGAAAATGGCTAAAGACTCAGCTGCTCGGATTGAGATAGGCAGGTCGTTCCACCAGCTGGGAACAGTCCAGAAAAAGGTCAGTGAGGGTGATTTTGTGCCTCTTTGGGATGGCACCACAAGGTGTCGTTCACTTGCAGAACGCAAGCTTCTGGAGGGTGCGTAGGTATGAACTAGTGAGTTTAGATATATTGGTGCAGCGCCAGTGGTTGTCTTGTAGGCAAGCATCAGTACCTTGAATTTGATGTGAGTGGCTATTGGCAGCCAGTGCAAGCTGATGAAGAGAGGTGTGACAGAGGTCTGCTCTGTTAGGAAGGGTCAAATCTTCCTAATGCTGTATAAGGCAAACCTGCAGGACCGGGCCGTTGTAGCAATATGGTCTGTGAAGCTTAACTGATCATTCATCACAATTCCAAAGTTCCTGGCTGTGCTGGAAGGAGTTATGGCTGACGAACCTAGCTGTATAGAGAGGTTGTGATAAAGTGCTAGGTTGGCTGAGAACACGAGCAGTTATGTCTTAGCAGGTTGAGTTGAAGGTGATGATCCTTCATCCAGCCAGAAATGTCTGGCAGACATGCTGCAATGCGAACAGCTACTGTCGGGTAATCTGGTTGGAACGAGAAGTAGAGTTGAGTGTTATCAGCATAGCAATGATAGGAAAAGCCATGCTTCTGAATGACAGATCCTAATGACGACATGTAGATGGAGAAGAGAAGTGGTCCAAGCACTGAGCCTTAAGAAACCCCAGTAGCAATAAGTTGTGATTTAGAAACCTCACCCCTCCAAGACACCCTGAAGGACCTACCTGAGAGGTAAGACTTGAACCACTGGAGTGCGGTTCCTAAGATGCCCATCTTCATGAGGGTGGCCAGGAGGATCTGGTGGTTAACTGTGTCAAAAGCAGCAGACAGATCCAGCAAGATGAGTACTGAGGATTTGGAAGCTGCTCTTGCCAGTCTCAGTGCTTCAGTAACCGAGAGCAGTGCAGTCTCAGTTGAGTGGCCGCTTTTGAAGCCAGATTGGTTGCTGTCCAGGAGGTTGTTCTGTTCAGGAAACATAGAGAGTTGGTTGAACACAACTCGCTCAAGTGACTTTGCAATGAACAGAAGAAGGGATACCGGTCTGTAGTTTTCTAAAAGTGCTAGATTTAGAGAGGGTTTCTTAAGAAGTGGGGTTACCCGAGCCTGCTTGAATGCTGTGGGAAATGTACCAGAGTGAAGAGAGGTGTTGATAATTTGAGTGAGCGCGGAGAGAAGGAGGACAGAGAATGAGTATTTGTGCTTATGAAGTTTTTGTCAGTTTGTGGTGTGGAGAATGGTGGAGGAGGACAAAGAAGAGAAGAAAAGGTTTTGAAAATTGTGTGAGAGTCAGAACAGTTGTTCATTTTGTTGTGGTAGTATGTTGTTTTCGCAGTGGAGACATTAGCAGAGAAGGAAGAGATGAGTGACTGATATACACTAAGGTCAGTAGAGTTTTTTTATTTGCGCCACTTCCTCTCTGCAGCCCTGAGCCTAGAGCAATGTTCCCGGAGAACATCAGACAGCCAGGGGGCAGAGGAGGTGGTGTGTGCTGGTCTGGATGAAAGGGGGCAAAAGTTGTCTAAGCAAGATGTTAGAGTGGAGCAAAGAGTGTCAGCAGCAGTGTTTGTGTCCAGTGTTGAAAAATGAGAGAGCGGAGGAAGTGAGGATGAAACCATAGAGGATAGGCGAGGGGGAGAGAGTGAGTGTAGGTTACGCTGAAAGGTGACCTGTGGAGGAGTGCGTGTTGTGTCCGGAGTCAGTGTGAGGTTAGAAGTGATGAGGAAGGGGTCTGAGGTGTGCAACGGTGTAACTAAAGTGTTGTCTGTTGAGCAGTAGCGTGTGTAGATAAGGTCCAATTGGTTACCTGGTTTGTGAGTAGCTGTAGTAGACACACGTTTGAGGTCAAATGAGGCAAGCGGAGTGTTAGTAGTTAGAGTTTGTGTTAGAGTGAAGTCAGCAGCCTGTGGTTTATCTAGGTGGATGTTGAAGTCACCGAGTAGTACCAGAGGAGTACCGTCCTCAGGGAAGTGTGAGAGTAACACATCCAACTCATCTAAGAAGTTACCCAGTTGACCTGGGGGACGATAAATAACTACAAAATGGATTGTAACAGGGTGGGTAATAGTAATTGCGTGTGATTCAAATGAAGTGTTGCCAGTAAGAGATGGTAGACTATCAAATTTCCAAAAACCCGTCCCTCCACCCCTCCCAATCGGGCGGGAGGTGTGGGAAAAAGTGAAATTAGTGGAGAGGGCTGCAGGAGTGGCATATGTAGAATTGCAACAGAGCATAGTGTCATATTTCGACTGTTGCAGTTGTCCAGTGTCCTTTCACACATTTCACACATAAATTACCAATAAATTACTGTTAAGAGATCATGTGTGAACAGGACTTTTCACAAATACCAGTAAATTAATTCTGGCAATTTACCAGTATGATAAGTTGTAACATTACCAGATTGCTAGATCTGAGATCTCATTCAGCTGCTGAGGGATGAGGAGATGGACCTGGGCACCTTTCATATGAAGGTGAACTGGATGACTGGATCCTGTGGCTTGGATGTGGTATATGGTTTGATCATGTCTTATAAGAAGTACAAATTTAAATTTGAAGCGCAGAGGTTTCTATCACTCATTAGCTTTCTTATCATCTTTTAGTTTTTAGTTTTTTTTTAATAATGAAAAATAAATACACTTTGTGAAAAACAGATATGACTTAGGTCACATTAATTACGTTAACTAAGTTTCCTTGCAAACATTTTTCTTTGAACGAATTAAACATTACTGGTCATATCAGTTTTGCTTTGATTGCAGTGATTTTGAGGTCCACACCGGACAGACCTAAATAGATCATCTCTGCACTTTCTTAATACGTATTTGCCATTGTCTTTTGATTTATCCTCAGGTGTATTTGAAAGGCTTTTGCTGTGTCCCAATTCATATATTATCTAACCTAAATAGTATCCAAAATTAGAATTAACATTTCCCAAATCACTGTATGTTGAAATGAGTATCCCAAAGGTACCCAGATGGTTTACTATTTCTTGAGGAAGTTCAAAATGGAGATTCATGCACACTCTAATACAACCAAGGAATTGATTAGAACTACAAACATGAAATAAAACGTGTAAAAAAAATGACATGTGGCAGATAAGTGTTAAAAAATTATGTGTGGCAGATATGTGAGGTCAACGGTTAAGTAGAGAGGTTTAGATAAAGGGGTTTGAGTGATTAATAATCAATCAAACTACTTATCCAATGCTATCCGCATTATATTTCATCTTCAACAACATTGTGAACATTTATAAAGATACGTTTATTCATTACATTTTAAATGCATCATTACGCAAACAGATGAGGAGAGATCTTCACATGAAAGACCCGTGACTGGCAGATCAACATGCTGCTTCATATCTCTGTTACAGTATGAAATGAAATGTGAAATGTTAACTATGACAAGATGTTTGACAGGGCACTTTAAACAGTGATAGGGTCCACATAACTTTGCGACAGAGTGGTCTGTTAAATATGCAATTATGACGAAATACAATCTGCTACAAACTCAAAAATATGTACTTTTTCTTTTTTTAGGGCATAGTACAAGAGGTGAATTGACACAGCATATACCTGAAAGAGCAAAAACTGACTCCAAAAATACCTCTGCTAAATTCTCAAAATAAATTTACTTTGCAATTTACAAAACATATCTATTTTTTCTTATTTTCTGCTTCACTAAGTAATGGCATCAGTGCACAGGCAATGCTGTGTCATTGTTTTTAATATTATTAAGTCTTTCACAATGATTTATTTTAAAGTTTGCAGCCCGGTCATAAAGTCCCACCAGAATGAGCCGAGCAGAAAGGGATTTGCTTATAATCCACAGGATGTCACACATACAGAAAACTAGTCAAACATACTCTGGACCAAAAACAAATGTAATTTTCAAAGTCGCTTGCAAATCCATTAAGGAAATAGAAGAGCATTCAATCTGAAGATTACACTCTTACTCCTTTGTCCTCATGTCCTAGGTCTCAGTTTTAATGTCCACAGTCCTAAATCTGATCTGAGTTCAATCGAGGAAACCTGGCTTGCTGCACTCTTCTCCATAATGCAAATATTCCCAGCTCAGCGCTCAGAGAATCAAATGTAATACGTTTTGTTCTCCATGAGAGATACTTTTATGGTATGGGGCGTGTCTATTACAGGGAAAATGAGGTGATTTTTCACATTTTTCTTTTTGCCAGTGTCCCGCAGAGAATTTAATCTTGTGCAGGAGGACAGACTATCATTCCGGCAAATAGCATCATGAAAGCCAAACTGCAAAAGGACGTGGCTTACTTTTAGAGGACACAAAATATTATGTAATAAGAAAATGTGGCCAATGTTTGTGCCTCTGTCCTTTGCAGCTATGGCAATTAATAAATGTTTAAGCATAAAGCACAATATATGATGAATCAGTCATATGAATCAGCTAAAAGTGACCCAGCCAATTTGTCTATAGATGCATTCAGTGCTTCAAGTGGAAGGAAAAAACAAGGTACTCTCCTTGTTTGTACTGAACTCAGTGTTTTAAAATAAATTATGCTCTGGGACTTTGCTTTTGTTCACAACATATGTTTATTTAAAAAATAATAAATCAGTTATACCTATATGATTAAACGTCCACAGGTTAATGAAGAAGGGTTTGGTCACTCACTACATATTCCTAATGGACACATAAACACAGTGGGGGTGCAAGCAGTGCTGCCATTGCATTGATGTTGAAGAGGATGAAACTTAAGTGCTTCTGTGGGAGCCCGCTCTTTATCTCAAGAGTCACATATGCATGTGGACATATGCATATACAACATTCCATTTCAATCTCAGTTGCTGCGACTGTGAAAATAATTCATGTGAAATAAACTTTCTCATTTAGAGCACAGTGGGTAAAGAGGTTCAAAGCATTCAACAATGCAAGCAGCTCATCCATGAGAAATTTAAGGACATCATTAAATAATTCTAAATTTAACCAATATCACAAGCAAATGCGATGTTGTGTTGACATTCAAACCTACAGCACAGTTATATGACACTGCTTTTCAAATATTTCAATAAACAATAAATTAATATTGAGTTACTTGTGTGTTAGATATAGTATTACCACTTGTCTATTTTGCCAAACAAACAAAATCACACCAGAATTAATCTAAAAGAAACAGCAGTTGTATGTTTATTCCCGAATTAATCAGCTTATCTGAACAAAATGGTTAAGTTGATGATTCAGTGATTCGTAAAGTCACCGGGTGCATCCTAAATCACATAATCTCCGAGTAGGTACTTTTTCTGAATAAATAGAAATTATGTTCTATTCAAGTGCTGTCCGTGAAGTATCCAGCCATAGGAAAAATAGGGACTGAGTCACCTGGGTGATTTGATGTTTCGCCAAAAAACTCTGCACAACACGTGAAGCATGGGCGGGCGCATTGTCGTGATGAAGCTGCCAATCCCCAGTTGCCCATATCTGCGGCCATTTTCATTGTATTGAATTTCTTGTCTTGTATTTTTCATATTACATAGTATAGTATGACGATCCAGACATTATAACATTTGGACATTTTCCATGTCATTGTCGTGTGACCTACCAGTTAGTAAGTTTTGTCGCTTCACTGCACTTCACAAAACCTCTCCTGTGGCCACATGCTAAAGTGTCATTTAGATGTGCACTTCAGAATCTCACTGAAAATAGTAGGTTTTCCAGGTATTTTGCAGACTACTGCATTATTAATAGTGTGAATTTGGACATATACTGTACTATTTTTACATACTGTTTTTTGCCTACTATGTAGTAGGGAAATATATGATTTCTGATGCAGCCACAGTCATTTGTTTGTTCCTAAATGCATCAGCATTTTTTAATGAATCAGTTGAATTGATTCAGGGACTCCCTTAAAACTTGTCACTTGTCACCACCTACTGGCGTAAAAGTATAACCTGCAGGAAGACTTGCTGAAAAATTCCTGCCAATTTAAAGAGCAAACATAGACAAGCAGAATATTACAAACAGTGAAATAAACAGTAACATAAAATCAGAAATTCTACTATTCCTATCAACCAGAGGACCGGAACTAACTGTTACATACGGTCATTTTTAAAAGCTTCAACAGCTAGTACGCTTGTCTTCACACTCCTCACAGTCTGCAGGGACACAGAATGCAGCCCACTCTGCCTGGATCAGTGTCCTGAAACATCACCTGAAAATCAATGAGCTTTCTCAGAGCTTTTCTGTCTGTGTTAATTTGCCCCAGGCCATTGACCCGAAAGGTGACAGCGACAGCATACTCCAGAGATGTCTGCTTCGCTGACACTGGAAAATTCCCCTGCAGAGCCCTCCACATATTGCTTCTCTCGTGGACTTTACTTTTAGCTTCTCACACTTCTTATAACAGCCAGGTCTTGAAGAACACTTATTTTTAGCAGACCTCTTCCACAAGAACACAGCCAAGTATGAGATGTGTGTATTGTTTAATAGCAAACTGTTTGTGGCACACTTGATGTAAAAATTCAACATTGTGGATCTGAGTGGGGTGACATGTGATGCTATATGCTTTTCTCTACATTTATGAAGAGATACAAAGACGCATATAGTCATTCAGATGTCATTAGGTGATGTAGGCTGGAGTTCAGAGGATGCTCTACTGAATCACACAACTACTGTCTCCAGGGGGAGGCGAATAACTGAATGTTATAGACACGAGGATCACAAAAGGCTGTAATCACATCTGTGTCGAGGCGTGGAGGTGGGAAAAGTATAGGAGGAGGCGGGCCCCTTTGACATGAGGTATTAGCACCCTGCTCTCTGAGAGCCACTGCAGCTAAACAATGCTGAACTATGGAGAAGCAGACTGTACAAGAAGGTCTTTCACATCATATATATATATATATATATTATATATACCTGGCCTTTAAAATCAAAATTGCACTCAATAGCCACATTTGATGCAAAACAGTCTAAACAATACTTCCTTCCATGTATACTTAATATAGATGTCACCTGGGTGTGATGCCTCTCTAGAAATCATCTACAGAAAAAAACATTCCTTTCACTGGGATAAAAGGTTGTCTGGTAAGAACTATGTTAGCTTGTAGCAATTACCGTCCTAACCAGACAGTCAATCTTGATTTTGAATATGATAACAGAATGCCTAAGAGAGACTTTTGAGCCCGACAAACCATATGGTGTGTGATTTAGAACTCCAGTAGTGTCATTCTTTCCATCCCATTAATCCTAACGTGGATAAATTAAAACCATTCTACAAATTATGCACACCAGTTATAGTATCTGCACTCACAAGACACCTACGTTTTATTACCATGTCATATACATGCGGCTGCAGTGCAGCTGTGCTGCCTGTGAGCCAGTATTTCGCTTTGTCTCAGCATAGAAACTATCCTCACGGGAGTTTGTTTTGCGTGTGTTTGGGGAGTGTGAGGGTTTGGAGTGATGCCAGTGTGTCTAGAGCGCACATAATGCTCACATCTCATGTCATAACATAAAAATGGCTGCTTATTTCTCCCTGTTGCTCCTCAAGGTAATTCATAGTCACATCCATGCCTAAAAAGACAAACAGGGAGACGGCGAGATAAACACAGAGAAAAAAAGACAAAATATAATATCTTCTGTAAACAACGGCTCAGTGGATACTGAGGCAGCCAAAGAAACAAGGGACTGCTTAAGAGTGTGACTGCAGTATGTGGGTGAGACAGGAATTAACCTTTTGAATAATGAGATCAAGGGCTTTGAAACATTAAGAACCTGCCTGTTCCTGCTGCTAGTTGTTCTTTTAAAAAAAAATATATATAGGTGTTTTGTTCTTTTAAAAAGTATAATGGCATGGGTCTTTCAAGAAATAAAGGCTTTTTAATGAGCTTCTTATGCAAGCAAGCACAAAATGTGCTGTACTTTGTAGTCATAGTTGACATTATTTAAAGGGATAGTCCACCCAAAAAGAAAAATAATAATTTACTGATCTTTGTGTAGTTCTATGAATAAGCAAGGGTATACATTTTCAAAATTTATTATCCACTACAAAAAACTTCTTAGCAACCCCAGGTCATTGGTACCAGTGGCAACATTTCTGCAAAATGATATTAGGTGCTTTTTGCAAGTGAGTAATGCTAAAACATGTACAGTTTTATCCAAAACAGATGTGTGAATCTGGCAATGATTTTTATGTTTGGTGTTATGTTTTGCAGCAGTTCAGAAATGAAATGCCTTGTGAGTTGCCCTAAAATGTTTAAATAAATAAATAAAGAAGCAGCCAGAGACTCACCACGCCTTCAAAAAAATCCAACTGAGGTGCGTAGACCAAAAAAGGTTACCCAAAGCTGAAGAGCTTGAAAAAAGTTTGCACACTCAAAAATAAATAAATAAATAAATAATGTACCACCTAAACTAAACCCCGAAACTTAAAACCTAAAAATTAGATAAAAATAATTTTGCTTAAGCAATCTTGCCATTTTTAACTTGCTTCTACAATACTTTCATCGTGATTTGTGTTTTATGGGACTCGTGCCCCAGGTCAGTTAACAAGCAAGTTTACTACACCTGGGCCCGTATTCACAAAACATTTTATCTTACCACTAAGAGTTCTCCTAAATAGCAGTAAAAGTTTTTAGCTAAGAGTTTTCTCTTAAAACCTATTCACAAAGCTGCTGAGACAAACTTTTACTAAGGAATAAACAGAAGTCTTAAGCTAAGAGTAAGGGCGGGGTTGACCTTGTTGCTATGGATGATGTCAGCATACTCACTAACTATGCACACAGTGATTGGCTGATAGTCTCTGTCAGAGATTTATTCATAGAAATAGTGTAGAGCGCAATATTATGTTGCCATATTCAAATAAAGGTTTTACAATAAAAATGTTAATTGCCACTAAGTGTCACTAATTAAACAAGTAGGCTATATATTCAGCTAATTGTCTTATGTTTCTCGTAAAAAAATTCGTCAATATGCATTAGGGCTGCCCTCGACTAAAGATTTTTCTGGTCGACTAGTAGTCGTTCATTTTAAGCATTAGTCGACTATTAGTCGCACTTTTATGGTTTATAAACCATATAAATCATAATAATGAGCCTTTAATTAACACTTTACACTTTAATTTAACACTGACTCGTCGTCTTCGCAGTATGCGCCTGTATGCATGTTTCATATGGATTACATAATCTGAGAATATTTGTTTTCTATTTGAATTGGTTCATTTAAAAGTTTCACTCTCTATAGATATATTTTTCATAATTGAAATTGCGTTACTCTCAGACCATTGGTGCATACAGATAACACTAACAGTAGAACATAAATACAGATAGATACAGATTAAATATAAAATACAACTATACAAATATACAAATAAGGTCATGTAAAAAAATAAATAAAGCAACACAAGGCACATGGCAGATAGAGTGCAAACCAGTGATGTAAACAAACAGTGCAAATATAATGATTGTAGTGCAAAGAGCTTATTCAGACTGATTAAAGTGACAAAAAGCTCAGAGAGTTCTTTATTTAAACTTTCAGAAGGGGTAGTTGAATGAGGTCAGTTCAATGCTGAATGACGTAGTGAGCAGACCAGTGCTGCACAAACTGACA